>NW_015634336.1:421816-458820 GCF_001515625.1 Sinocyclocheilus rhinocerous
CGCACTTGAATGGGTTAAATGCAGAGCACTAATTCCAAGTATGGGTCACCATACTTTGCCACACGTCACGTCACTTTTATTTTTTATTTTTTTAATATATTATTAATACATGGCTATATGGGGGTTATTTCATGTATGTTATATTTGCAGCAGCAATATTTCTTACATGCTCACAGCAGCATGTTGTGGATGTATTGGCAGTAGCAAGCCTCGGTACTTGCTCTGCCGCAGCAGCAGCGTAGCAGATCTATTCCGCCAAGACCAAATACATTAACATTGTCATGTACATTACCATGCCAATCCCTCCGAGAATTGTCATGACAGAACTGTTTTTGTACTGAATCTGCATCAACCTTCCTAAATAAAAAGCTTTATAATGATATAAAAGATGAAATGGGGTTAAATAAATAAAAAATCAGTCCTCTGACTGAGAGGGTGTTTTCTTGTTTGTTTAGTCAAATTCGACAGTCAGCATTGCCATCATTTTTATACATTGCTAAGTTTCTTGCAGTTGCTTACATAATCCACACATCCACAGGTGGTGATTGATAACAAGTGCAGTTAATTAACTTAACTACTTGGTTGCTTCAACTTGCTTAAAGGGTTACTCCACCCCAAAATGAAAATTTTGTCACTTACCCCCATGTCGTTCCAAACCCGTAAAAGCTTTGTTCGTCTTCGGAACACAATTTAAGATATATAGAATAATAAAATAAATTTCTTTACAGCCCACTAGATGGTGGTGTTGAGTTTTTTCTGGTGAGGTCAGCTGGGTCACCTTCAGCATGCAGTAAGTTAGTCAAATAAAGATGGCGGCATCACGGAAAGTTATCAAGAAAGCCCCGCCCACGTTTAAATCGGATGTAAGACTGTTTTATTTATTTTAAATTTAACAGTAATTTACTTTCAAATGCCCCAATTGCTGAAGGGTCTGCACTAGGGCTGCATGACTAATCGAATGCGATTGAATGTGATTCTCAGTGAACTACGGCTCTGTGTAGTAAATGCTGTTCCATCTGAAAGCACGTGCGTTATTGAAAAGCACCACATTTAATAACATGTTTTTACTCCAAACTCACTTCATAAAGTCAGCCGAGTGTTTTAAATAAACCCTTCTGTGAGATGATGTGGCTTCTTACACAGAATAAGGTACGCACCATATTTCATAGTATTCTACTTTTTTGTACAAGTTCAAGTTGCATTGTTCAAAATACCTGTTTGTAGTCGTGTGTTTATTAGTCACTTTGAATCAATGAAAGCAGTTAAATCCTCTGTTTATTCAGATGCAGGATAGGCATTTCCTGGATTTCTTCTTCGGGGCATATTTGGACACTTCATAAAGTCAGCCGAGTGTTTTAAATAAACCCTTCTGTGAGATGATGTGGCTTCTTACACAGAATAAGGTACGCACCATATTTCATAGTATTCTAAGCAGTGATAAAGGCTATGTCGATTAGCATTGCATTATTATATACTTTATTATAATAAAAATTATAATAAGGAGAACTCAGATAAACCATATATTGTCGTAGTCGTGTGTTTATTAGTCACGTTGAATCAAATCCTCTGTTTATTCAGATGCAGGATAGGCATTTCCTGGATTTCTTCTTCGGGGCATATTTGGAGTTTCAGCGCAAGAGCCCCCTCTGGCCTTCGGATGGAGATTTACTGCTGATCACCTGTTTACATTTAATTAAGGTGGACTAGATTAGACTGTAATACAAAATTGAGTTTGCCAGGTGCATACAACATTTATGACAGGTTTTCATGAAAGTGTTGGTCAATTTGTCTGCTTGACAATCCCATTTTGCACTGCAGCAATAAAATTGAAGTGAGATTAACAAACTGAGAAATGTTTCTTTTTAGTTAAAACAGATGTTGCCAAAGTTTTCCTTTGGGGACATAATTTGATGTTGGAAAAAAGGTAATAAATTACAAATATATCGCAGAATATCGCAATATATTTAAAATCGTAATAATATTGTATCGTGACACAAGTATCGTGATAATATCGTATCGTGAGGCCTCTGGTGATTCCCACCCCTAGCGACTATATTGGATCCGATAGTAATGTCGCAACACAAGTGTGAGTAACTGTTTTCATTACGTGGTCACTATAGCTTTGTCTCTTCTTACAGATCACTTGATATATTTTGAGTTATTTATGTGTTTTTGACCTAAATCACTGCAGCATCCATCTGTGAGGAATGTAGGCTGTCACACAACTATTAGCCAATCACGGCAGTGGGTGTTTGCGTCTGAGTCTACAATCCTCCACGCCTATTCAAACAGAGCGTTCCGATGAGGGGGTTAAACAGGACAGAACATAACCTATTACTTCTAAATCATTATGTTTTTTGATGTAAAAATGTTGAAATAATATTTCACAAAATTACAGTTTTTCTGTATTTTCGATCATGAAACCACTTTTAAAAAATAATAGAAATCTTACTGATCCCTAACTTTTGAACAGTGTATATTCACATAAAATATGGAAATATTATTTTTGTGCATTTTTCATTTCATTGTTTATTTTATTATTTTAATTTCATTACAACTTTTTTTGTAAAAGTCTACCTGAGGTCAGATGCTGCTGCATATTCTCTCTCTCTCTTCAGCAGCTGAATACAGTGATGCTGAACTGAAAATCTCACAGTCTCATCAGCCTTTATTAAGAGTGGGTGGACTGACATTTGAACTGGGAGCAGTCTCTAAATATCTTAAACCAGTTTTTCGTGTGCGATGAAGATAAATTAAACGAAAGTTTTATACAATTGAAGTTTAGAACAATAAAGATTGTTTATTTTTATTTATTTTATTTTTTTTACAATTTTCAATAATCTGCCTACAGTCTTTAAAAAGAGACCAAACTTAATTCTGCATTTCAAAGCATTCAAGATTTAAGGTTAAGTTTAAGTTTAAATTGGAAATTCCTTTTTCAGGTCAAAAAGTGCTCAACAAAAAAATGGTTAACAGATAATAACTGCATTTTCACTACTTTATAAATATAATTTAGTAAAATAAATTACCCTGAAAATACAAAATGTTAAATAAATAAAAAACTATATTATTGAACTAAAACATATAGTAATTGTCACACCCCTGGGGACTGTTGATTGTGGTTTCTCCCTCTGTGTCCTTATTTGGTTGTTCCTGTTCTCCTTATCAGTTAATCACCTCATTGTGCTCACCTGTCTGCCCCTCGTTATCTGCCCTATATTAGTTCCTGTCTCTTGTATTCTAGTTTGTCGGTTATTGTGAATGTTACCCTGAATGTTGAGGTCTACGCTGTCTGAATTCCCTGTTGTTAAGTCATTAAATATCCGTTTATTCGTCATCTTCGTCGTCCTGCCTGGTCTCTGGAACACCCTGCCCGTGACAGTAATACAGTCATTTAATTGAAAAACAAGTAGTCATTTTTACCACTACGTGAGAAGAACTAACAGCACATTTTTTTTTTTTTGCCAGTCTGAGGAGTGCTTAATATCATCCTTAGGCTTATCGAACCTATGACAGAACATTCAACCAGTGCTGCAACAATCTTCAAAACCAAAAATACCATAGCAAGACACTTTTCATGCATGCTATTGTAACATATGGAAACTGAGCAAAACAATCGCAAACGACAGCAGTAAAATGATAACACGTCATGATCATTGGTGTTATGTAAAAGAAATGATAAGAAAAGAAAAAAACTCTGATAATGAGGCCACATGCCTTATAATAAATGCATTTAAGAGATATTAAACCCAATTTTTAAAGAAAGAAATCATATTGCAGTAGTTTGTTTTCTACTATCACAACATTTTCTCATTTGCTATTATTAAGTCAGCCTTTTACAGAAATACTTCCTTGAACTGCTACGCAATTAAATGTTTAAAAAAAGATGCAGAAATAATTAGATTACTTAAAACAAGAATTACCCTTTCAAAAATGTTTTGTATGATATGAATAACCATGAATCGGATTGTCTTTGTTGTTGTAGCACACCATTTTAAGTGTAATTAATGTAATATAATGTAAATTATCAAAGAACAATTAATTTATAACGGATATTGTCAGGGGTTTGTGAAGGGATGCGGTGAGGACTCAAATGCAGAGTATTAATGGCCTTTTATTGACAAAAACTAATAAAAACTGGACTGGCAGTTGGACTTCATTGCTGGACATTAAAATGTCTAATATGAGTGATTTTCATGCTGAATGACATCCAGCAAGTTTTCAAACCTTTCCTGGAGATTCCCACTTGTCCAACCAGTATAAAGATAATGATTTGCACTGTAATCTGGGACGCTTCTTCCTCCTGATCCACAAAGTCTGGGAAATAATAGCAGAGCGTTAAATCTGATTAAAAGCAGCAGTATTGTAAGCTTAAAGATATCCTGTTCGTATAAAACCAGTAAACTGCTCATTGGTGTTGATGATCTTGTGCAGATTCTTGTAAAGTTTCTCAAAGAACAAGAAGAGCAGGTTCAACTATTTCTCAATTAAATATGGTGAATATTTCAAACTTTTAAAAAGTTACTGAAGTTTTAGACAAAATAATGTTGAGTCAGCATCACAGAGTAGAAGCAAAATGCAAGCATCTTTGCACACGAAGTACAGATCTCTTTCAGTCTGACTCCATCACATGCATCACATTCATTTTTATCAGTGGAAACTGGTTGATTTGGCTGTGGGGTTATTTGAATCTGTTGTGTTTGCCCTGTAATCTCTGTGAAATAGTTCTGATATCTGATCAGTCATTACACATTCTCAAGATCAGTGCGGTTCGAGATTGTCAATTTAGAACAAAATGTTCCCATCCAACCGAACCATTACCATTCTATGCACAGCAGACTTCAGTATAAAGCTGCTTAAACTCCACACTGATAAAAATGATTCTGTGGCAAAGTAAATACTACAGCAAAACAAATGTAATTCCTATATGAAAAAGTTAGTTCAGCCAATAATTTTTGCTTGTAGACTAGAAGTTATATAAGTGTAAATATAAACGTCAAGCCTACTCAACTTTTCTGATACTGGTGTTCCCATCATGCACTGGGGCATAATTAATAAGGTAGATTTTTCCCCTGTTTTCCACCTGTATTTTTTATCAATGCTTTTGTTGTAAGGTTTAGTAATTTGCGGTTTTGTTACATCTGGAGTTCATTTTCTACTCAAAATGATAGATTCATACTCAAAAATGAACCACAGAATGTTACCAAGAATTGTGTACCAAGTATTGAAGTCTCTGTGTTCGGATGAGCACTGCATTACTAATTATGAAATTGTATTTCATAATTTCTTCTTATAACATGAAGCAACACTGAGGTGACCTTGAGAACTGTAAATACCAGAAGGCGTACACAGGGCCGGCTGTGGCATAGGCGACATAGGCAGTTGCACTTGGAAAGGTTTTTTTTTTTTTTTTTGGTCGGAAGTGCGCCATCTTGTGACCATTGTGCGCTCTACACCCATATATTAAGCGAAATAATTTCTGACAATTAACATAATTTGAGTTCTGATCGATCATCGAACTGATTAAAATAATGTTAGAATAAAATAAAATTGACATCAACGAAAAATCATAAGATTTGACAACATGTCATGTTGGACTAATTTAAACACTTTCTGTGTCATGACATAATTATAATACATCATACCGCATTAATTATGCATGGCGCGCACAGTTAAAATAGTTTTGCCATTTATGTGCTCTTAAAGTATCTTTTCTAAACAATTAGTGAAAAAATAAAATTTTAGGGGCACAATGCAGGAAGCGACACAAAGAAGAGGAGCAGAAAAAAATCAATATAGAGGTAAAAATCACAAGTTCACGACTGTGTATTTGCTCGTGATGTTTATGCAGTGTTTTGAAATAGCCTTTTTAGAACATCTTACCTGACAACACTGACACCGTGGAACGTTTTTGCTTGAGTTAACTGCTTATTTAAATTTTACTTTATTTAAAAAAAAATAATTTTAAGCTTCTGTAATGTTGTTTTAACTTCAGTTACATTACTGCTTGCTTTTAAAGTGTCTAAATGTCTTTTGAAAAAGACCATGACTAGGACTATAATCTAGCATTCATAAAATGAAATAATTAAGTTTAAGTATGTCATTTTCCATCTTCCACATGCACAAAATTGAAATGAAAGGTATGGGTATGCTAATTAGACTAACTAGCTTGTAATAAATTATTAAGAGTGGGTGGGCGGAAATCTAAAATCTCGCCTAGGGCACCAACAGAGCTTGGGCCTACACCACATTTTGTAAGGGTGGCTCTTTTTTAATTTGTTCACTCAAAATGAAAATTCTGTCGTTATTTAAATCATTTCTTCATGTCTTTTCAAACTTGTATGACTATTGTTTCTGCAAAACACACAAAAATAGATCTATCTTGTAGATAATGGGACTGGGTAGCTCAAAAATGACAAAAGGGTATCACAAAAGTTGTCCATTTGACTCATGTTCCCAAGGATTCAAAGGACTGGAATATAAAAAAAAGTCAGTCTTTGTTATTTTAAATATTGTTCATATAGGGAACATGAGACCAAGAGTAAACACCTTTGCAGTGATGATAAATACACGCAATGTCTTGCCAGTCGGGCAGCAGCTGTACGGCACGTGCAGAAGCCCCGCCCACCCAGTGTTCGCGCGCGCTGGCGGCACGTGTGAAGGCATGAGCTCATCACTTTGGTGGAAAAATACAACTGCAGTAGTACATTAACACACTTCTTGTCTTTAATAAAGATGTTTTAAAGTGCCAAGAAGCTGACTTAAACGTGGATATTGAATGGTCGCCGTTGATGTGTGTAAATATAGAAAATAATTGTGTATGATTTGCCATTTTCTGATGCATTTACAGTTAATTAAGCCAAATGTTGAGTGTATTTAGCATGTTTCCTCTGGTCGGGTATTTATATAGACAGTCTTTGTTTGTTTTCGGAACAAAGCGGATGGTTCGCCTCATTCCGCTTTTATTGTTGTAGAGCTGGATGAGGCGGATTAACCGTTGACCAATCATAGAGCGAGAATCCGCCTTGGGCTCTTTAAGAACCGTATCTACACGCCCCGTCTGCTTTAACATTCATGAGCCGTTGGCGAGGTAACCAATCAGCGCTTCGAGTTTCGCGGTCATCATGAATATGTGAGTGCCTAGCTCAGTAAGCTTGGAGTGGATCGCTACGGCGTTGTTTTGACAGTATTTTCTCAAACAGAAACGGGAGGATTAACGGACACAAGCGACGTTTGTGTATTTCCTCGGATAATATCACGCTAATGATGCCCGGACAGGCGTCGGTGACGGTGGCCATCGGTCCGCAAAAATCGTCCGGTTTTGTTTTAAAGAAGATCATGGATATTCCTCCTCCAAACATACTGGAGGATCAAGACGATGGTGAGAACCATAAACCTGCCAAAATGCAAATCAAATGTACAAACCGTTCCGTTCAACGCGTGTTTGTTTGTAACGTTAATGGCGCACTTGGCTTCACCTCTACAGCTGCGCGCTCATTGGTCGCTCAAAAGAACAGAAAGTTCCCTCAGAAGAGTGCTGCTTTATCCATCATATCAGGCTGATATACCTCGGTATTTTAATACACTTTCGTTTTGAAATGGAGGTTTTTGTAAGTTGCTTCAAAAATATCATGGTATACGTCCAGAAAACCCTTATTTGTACATATTGTGTATAGTGTTCACACATGTTGAATGGCTAACATGCTAAAAACAGTGGTGAAATTATATATCAGAAGATGCAAACGTACCATGGTACTACATGTGGTTGTTTCTTCCATGGTATATTTGAATACTTGGGCATGTACTGTGTGGTAGTACCATGGTATTCTTTGAAGAACCTTTGTATATCCTAAAAACACCAGTACAAGAATTTTAGCACCATGGTATACATACCATCAATGTAATATGATATTTTAGTATGATGTTTTATTTTATTAGAGATTCCACACTCATGGAAAACCATGGTTATGTTTTCTCCTCTTCTTTAATATGAAACTCATTCAGGAGCTGTAGATTTGACATTGTACGTTATATTCCTGAATGCTGGCGTTTAAGAGAGTATTTTAGTTATTGGTCATGTTTTGTGGATCTAATATGTCTATCTTGTGGTTTTACCGTGCTAAAGACTGACCTGCTCTTTATGAACGTTATTAATACTTATTCTTATCATCTCGCTTGAAAAAGACCCACATTAGGCATCTGTAGGCATGTCAATCTGTGAAACACTTTGTCATTTCATAAATCTCATCTCATGTAAGTGTATAAAGTCCTTTTTTTTTAACTGCAGAAAATGTAAGTGAAGTTGGATGTATAAAGGTCTGGATTCTTTCTGGCATTTAAACTGATTGCTAACATGGGTAGTTACTGAAAACAAATTAATATGTGCCATGTGAACAGTTTTTACTGTAGAAAATTAAAGTGAAGTTGGATGTCTAAAGGTCAGAATTTCACAAAACCTGCCGAGGACATGTTCACATTAAAATCAAGAGGAGAAATCAAGAAATTATATTTAATTTTTGACCATTAAGTATTTTCTTTGTTGTTGTTGCATTGTGACAGCATTTTCAATCATGTATTATTATTATATTCCTTTGTGTTTTTAGAGTATTTAATATTGTTTTACATTATGCGATGTATTTTATTGTGCTGTAATTTACTTTGTTTAGCACTTTGATCAGCTGTGTTTAAACGTGCTTTATAAATAAATTTTACTTGCTACTTTCCAGAAACTATGTAAATATGTACATTTAAAGCATCTTGTTTTGATTATATTCTATTGTATTTTTCTGTTTTATTTTGTTTGGTTTGATTTTATTGTATTTATCAAACTCCCATGAACTGCCATTGAAATTTCTACTGCTTCTTTGATATTTGACTAAACTGTAATTTCTCGCACAGACATCGAGAAGGAGAAACAGGGTTTGATCGTCGATGGGATGTCCGGCGGCGGTTCGGGTGGCACGGGGAGCGTCTCCGCCTCTCTCACCCCCGCCATCTGGGACAAAACCATCCCATACGATGGCGAGACCTTCCACCTAGAGTACATGGACCTGGACGAGTTCCTGCTGGAGAACGAGATTCCCATCACACTGGAGGAGGAGCTGAGCAAGTGTGCCGAGGCAGAGTGGCGAGGCGGCGACACGCAGGGTTCCTCAGATGAGCCAGCGGCCGTCCCACAGATGCCTGAGGAGGAGCACAAGGACGATGAAGAGCCTGAGGATGACTCGCTCTCTGTGAGCATTGAGACGACAGCAGGAGAGACGACAAACAAGAGTGTGTTTTGTTTTTGCACCACTGATATTATAAATGACAGAAACATAGGCCTACTGGCCCCCTAAATAGCTTCAGTAAAGTAATGTTTCAGAAGAGTAGCTTGACTGAAGTTGAACGACTTTAGAGTAACTAGGGTTTCAAAGTAGCTTCACAAATCCCATTTATTTTTTCTCGATAGCAGATGTTTAAGATGAATGGTGTAATAGTTTAAACTGTGAGACCGTAGAAATCATTTGTTAGAGCCGCAACCTCAAGGTCAGAAACGGCTTTTTGTCAGCATGATGTGTGACCTTGAAAAAAAAAAAAACAGTGTTTGTGTGTAATGTTAAATAGTTATTGTATTAGATCTCATCTGATGTGTGTCGTATGTTTTAATCAGATTCAAACGTGTCTCATGCAGTTTGTCAAAATATGGTTTCTATGGAAGCTTGTCTTAAATGGAATAAAAGTATAAATAAATAAAAAAAGGGTAATTATGACTTAATCTCACACTTGACTTTTTTTGCTCGCAATTCTGAGTTTTTATCGCAAATTTGGTCAGAAGTGAGACTTGTGAGATTAAAAGTTGCAATTGCCATATTTTTATTTTATTTATTTTTGTTCTGTAGTGCGCAAAAAAAAAAGCATTTTACAATTTAAAAAAAGTTAGAATTGTAAGATGTGTATACGTGGTATTCTAAAACTCAGAATTGCAGGATATAAAAATCAACATTTTAAAAAGTCAGAATTGTGAGATATCGACTCAGAATTCTGAGAAGAAGAAAAAAAAACTTGCAAGATATAAACTGGCAGTTATGAGGGAAAAAGTCAGAATTGTAAGGTTAATATTCATCACTACAATATTTTTTTTTTCATGGCAGAAAAAAAACTGAGAATTGAGGAAAAGAAGTCAGAATTGTCAGATAAAAACTTGAAATTATATTTTTTATTTATTGTTGACATGGAGGGAAATAAGTTTCCACAGTTTTCTGATATCAGTTTGACTGCTTTAAATCTTTAGTTTTAAACTCAAGTGTTCATCTGATGTTTTGATCCATCAAGATCCAAATTAAAATAATAATAATAATAATAAAGTATGAATGATCTGATGTATCTAAAAATTGGAGCATAAACATGAAGCATTTTGTTGTTGTTCGCTCATCTCTACATCAGTCCATGCAGTTTGAACCTACATTTATCAGTCAAAACACACTTACTTAAACCAGCAGTTAAACAGAAACTCAGCTAGCTGCTGGTAGTTAATTTGACTTGTTGGCTGACTGATGGTTTCTGCTGGTGAATGAATGTTCATCTGGTTCCTTATTTTCTCCGGTCATGGGTTTATTCTGTTGATTTTATTGTAACGGCTATACATCGCTCTGTTTTTACCGGCCAGAACCCAAAGTCGACCCCGACCGCGTGACGCCCACTCCTATCGACCCGGAGGAGATAGAGGTGAACGTGGCCTTCCAGCCGGACCCCACGGATCTGGTCCTGTCCAGCGTTCCCGGAGGAGAGCTCTTCAATCCGCGGAAACACCGCTTCTCTGAGGATGAGCTCAAACCACAGCCCATGATCAAGAAAGCCAAGAAAGTGTTCGTTCCTGAAGATGCGAAGGTGAGACTGAACCGATTGAATGTTTTTATGAACAGAAAAATCAGGAAACAGTGATATGGTAGCAAACGTGGCTCTCATTACACATTTGAACCCACAGGCCTCTCGCTAGTCATCCAGGAAATATATTTCAATTATAATGACTAAATCTGATTCTTAGGATTTAACATGCTGTTGTTTAGCATTAGCAGCGCACACTATCGCATGCTATACTATTGTTTGCCAACTTCTGATTAATCCACCATGTTAAGGTCAACAAGAATTACTCGCGATCTATTTTACGTCCGTTATGTGAAATTTCCAGGTAAAACTGGACAAAAAAATTAGAGCAGGACTTTTTAATGTCACAAATTGATTGGATAATATACAGCTGGTATTTGGTACCAGTATGGATCATACCATACTTTTTATTTATTGATTTATTGATTGATTATTCAGAATAAGGCCTGGAACATAAATTAGAGAAATTATTATTGTTTACTAAAACTTGCTACTTGCCAAGGCAATATTTTAAAAGTATTTTAAAGTACTAAAATATCAAAAGTTAAAATAAAAAATTAATTCAAATTCTATAGATATTAAAAAATGTATGAATAATAATGTCAACACGCAACAAAATGACTAAGCCTCTAACTAAAATTAAAAGAAAAACATTCCAAATGTTAATAAAACTGTAGTAGTATGTTAGTGATACTAAAATAACACTGATATTTGTATAAATCTTGTTTTGCACTAAACCTAAAGTACATTGTTTCTGTAGTCAAAATTAACAACTTTAAATCAATAGTCTTTCTTTCTTTCTTTCTTTCTTTTGCTTGCAGTGTTTTATAGGATTGTAGTTTATTCCTTAAAGCTCTTCTATCTTTGATTTGAGCATAGAATTATTTGAAAATCTGACCAAAAGACAACGTTTGTAATGTTGTGATGCTCCTCGTCACTGGTTTGAACCAAGGCTGCTGAAAAAGTTCATAGACGCACTGTTTTAGACATGAATTTGTTTAAAATGTAATCGCTAACGTTTTATCATAATACATGTGAGACAGACTATGACAATAATCATTTACAGTATGTTTTTGTTAATGTTACAACATAAAACGTAAAGTTACAACTAATATTGTTTTACCTGCCTCAGTAACGAGATGTTTGCATTTTTCCGCAGGATGAGAAATACTGGTCGCGAAGGAAGAAGAACAATGTGGCGGCGAAGCGCTCTCGTGATGCCCGGCGTCTGAAAGAGAACCAGATCGCCGTCCGCACCACCTTCCTGGAGCGAGAAAACGCCGCGCTGCGACAGGAAGTGGCCGAGCTGCGCAAAGACTGCGGCCGCTGCAAGAAGATCATGTTGCTGTACGAAGCCAAATACGGCTCGCTGTGAGGGACACGCTTCACCCTGACACATATCAGTCTCTTTATAATTCACACCGCAGTTACACGGCCGGGGATTGTGGGTAATGTGGCACCGCGCGGAAAGTGGACGAGAATGACGCGAGCGCGTGTTTTTAAGAGGATGTTTTAAGGGTTTAGAAGACACAAAACACATGATAACAGCATAACCTTTGACCTCTGGCCTCCTCATACCTCATTCTGCCCTCTCCACGACCCCCATATGACCCGAGCAGTGAGTTTTTAGAAGTTTATTCGGTATGAAGATGAGATAATGCAGCCGACTGGAAAAGTCGCACACGGCGGACGGCAAGTTAGCGTTCAGTCTGAGAGTGTTTGGTCATGGAAAACATGACTTTACGACTGTTTTCAGCTAGTTTTTAACCTGTTTCTTCCTTTTTGTACTTGACATGTCATCGGTGTTTGTGTACAAGAGGTTTTTTTCGCAGAAAACAAGCACATGACCCTTGATATGAAGCAATTATTTTCTTTATTCTACAAAAACGAGTGCACTTCGGGCGATTGCGGTTTGCGAAGATTTGAAAGAAAGAAGAGTCTGTAAATATACGCTTGTATCCGTCCACTAGTGTCGTTGTTCTTCCAGAATGATCTTACCATGTAAAAAGCGACATTTCTATTGTGCAGATTTTTAACACTATAGCGACTGTGCTGCGTTCAAATGCATCTTCACGGCAGTTAACTGGACGATTATTTTAACGCGAGCGTCTGCGCAGGAGTTTAACTGTGAGCGACTGGATCTGGTTTGTTTTCAGGGTTTAATCCAGGGCAATAATGTGCGATTCATCTTTACCTCAGATTAGATATTTCTAACAAGTGTTTTTTTTTTTTTTTACATTTATTTAAAATGAATTTTTTTAGTCTGGCAGCTCAGCATCCGTTAAAAACACAAGCGTAACGAATTTCTGTGTAAAATGTAAATGTAAAATGTTTTAAAAAAAAATTTATTCTTACCAATGACGCATTCATCATTGCATTTTTAATGAATTACTAAAATAAAAATAATAATAATAATGCATTTTTAGATACATTTTTGCATTGGTAAAACCATTGTGGCATGAGCATGATTTGTTTTAGTCAGTGACATTAGCATCACTAGAGTCTCACGTTTATTGCTGTTTTTCACTGGTATTCCAAGTTATTTTATTTTGTTTAATGGTGGAAAATAATTTGCTTCTAGTGTTTATGGATTTTGATAGATTACATTTAATCATGGTTTGTTTTTAATGCTGTGCTTACAATTAAATTTTTAACAGATCAACGTTTTACATTTTTTTATTGTATTTTTTTTATTTATTTATTTTTAACTAATGTCATAAGTCATCAGGATTGTGTTTCTGCAAAACGGGTTTCTAGCACTTACAGGCGAATCTATTGTATATTGACGAGTCATTAGTGCATGCTGTTGTCATGGTGACGTTGTGCAGTGGGTGTGTCCTTCTCTTCCACATATATTTAAATTTTTTTTTGATAGATTTGTTTTAACTCTTTCTACTCCTGTTTGATTTAATTTTACAAACCAAACAAAACTTTCACGTCAATCCCTGTGTTTCAAATGTACAAGAAGGAAGTTTGTTTGTTTGTTTTTATAGGGCAATTTTGTGATTTAATCTGAATTGTGACGTTGGCCTTTGATTTTTGTTATTAATGTCATAAACTCCAGACGTTGAGTTCTACGTTGGACTCTGTGAAACGGAAATGTAGCATTTAGATTTTTTTTTTACGTTTTTGTCTTTAATAAAACATGTAACTTTCAATATATGGATGGACACACTTTTAAAAAAATTACTTTTTTTAAAGAGTCCTGTTGTTTTTATAAAGTCATTTTCCTCTGGTGTAACGCAGTATGTTATGATGACTATCCTGTATCGCGCATATTAATAAAGTCTGTTATCAGTGATTTGACCTTGCTGAGGTTGTGATGGATCTGCGCTGTGATTGGCTGCTGCTGATGACATCACATGTGCGAGACGCATCTGCAGTACAGTATGGCTCTTGCTGCAGAGACGATCAGTGACCTTAACGAGCATCCGTGCAGAAACACACAAATAATACTGTACAAAACATCATTCTGCACATGCTTTTAATGCACTTTTGTCTGTACAGCATCCTCTGAGTGTGTGTGTGTGTGTGTTTTTCTCCTTTGTGTTGGTTCATTGTTATTCTCAGTCTGATGTTACGTAACAATCATCCTCACACTCGAGTGTCGTTACATAACATCTGCTTCAGAGGCACACACTGATCGGAATGTGTCTGAAGAGAGAGAATCAAATCACCTTTACATGCTTGAGACAGAACAAAAATCATATACATCACATACAACATGAAAAAGTTGCTTTTTTATTTTAATATATAGTAATGTTTTTGTTGTTTTTATACATTTTTGTTTAATATGTCCATATTATTACATATACATATATATTTTATATTATTACACATATACATTGTATTACATTTTTATTAATTTTTAAAAATGCAGTGAATACGGAATCATTCAGTTTATTTTTCATGTCATTCATTTTCTAAATATTTTACAGAGAAAGGTTCAAGTGTACTTGATCATTGTGTCTGGGTCATATTTCACCCCAAATGCTAAATATTTAAAGAATAATAAAGCTTATTTGTATGTCCATTTATTGTTATATTATAATAAAATTAGAAACATTGGCAACAAGCTCAAATAAAATCAAGTTTTTGCATATTTTAATTTACTTCAATTAATTATTATTTTGTAGTTAACAATCATAACCCTGCTTCAAATCTCAAATCATGCTGGAAAACAGGTTTAGCTCATGTGGTGCTGAGAGGCGCCAAATACTACACTGAACATGTATTAGTCCAACTGATCACTCAGACTGTGATGCAGAGAAAATCTGATGAAGAAAATTGCATAAGCATTTTCATAACAGGTCTTGTAGTTAACAATCATAACCCTGCTTCAAATCTCAAATCATGCTGGAAAACAGGTTTAGCTCATGTGCTGAGAGGCGCCAAATACTACACTGAACATGTATTAGTCCAACTGATCACTCAGACTGTGATGCCGAGAAAATCTGATGAAGAAAATTGCATAAGCATTTTCATAACAGGTCTCGGTCTTAATCATTTGTTTCATTCACACAGATAAACGTCTTAAGTGTTGCAGTTTTTTGGGATGGTTTCATTGAGATTGTGATTTAACTTTTTCATTAGTGCTAGTATTATTATTACCTTCACTGTGTTTGACATCATATAATTGATGCATGATCTGATTTAACTTTCTGGCAATCTGGCATTCTGATTTTATTCTGCCGAGACTCTATAGGTTTGATGTTATAAGAGATGTAAGACATTCACATCTCAAACACGCTCTTTTAAAAAAAAATTAAAAAAAACATTGACAAGTTTTGGCTCCTTTCTCACTCGAAGAAGATAAATTATGCATGTATATAGCGATATTATACCTGAAAAAAATTAAAAATAAAATGGACATGTTCTTCTTGAGATTCACTTCAAATATTTATCACATATACAGAATCACCTTAGACTTGTATTTCTTCTACAGAATTGATTCTGGTTTAAGTTTGCACTAATAATGCAAATGGCAGATTTAAAGGGAAAGAAATTTGATCCGATCCACATAAACCTCATGTAGACATGACCGGTGCGTTCTGACAATCAAAGCCAATTTAGACATTTTAAACATCCCAAAAAAAAAAAAAAAAGAGCAAATAAGATCATATAAATGGAGCTTATGTACCATTTAAACTTGCTTTGTTTCCAATAGAAATAGAATAAACAGAATCAATGTATATTACATGACTGGAAAACTAAATAGCCCATATAGACTGTTCTGTGTTCTGATTAACTGAAGTCTGTGATCAGAGGTTGTGATCCAGAGCTTCATTCCCAGCTGCAGGTGTTTATTCAGCTGCATGAGAACAGTGAGGTTATATCAACAACACATCTCAAGAGTTTGACATGCTGAAATGTTTTAATTTGGCGGTTGTAATGTCAAAAAAACAAACAGACCAAAGTCTTCATGATTCTTAAACTCTTTTTGGATATTACTAATAATCAAATATATGTCCTGTATCAAATTACTTCAATCCAAATTAAATCCCATTCGATACAAAGAAACAAAGAAGAGCTGGAGTTGTGTTACAAACCTGAAAGACTTTTATTAACCTTATTATGAACGGACCGTTTGCCAATAGACAGGATAGATATTGACAAAATTATTAAAGGATCTTTGCATTTTTGTCAATAATACTGTTAATTTGAGAGAAACCTGCAATGCCTAAGGAGATAAATATTTTGGGTTTGAACACCAAGGATGATAGGAGGTTTATACACCATCTTGCTTTGGAAGTTTTCATGTCAAACTATATTAGGAAATCAAAGACTTCTCAAGAGCATCAAACCAAAAACTACTAGTGTTAAATTGAAATCACTCCAGTAGAAGATACAATACACATTCAGCACTTTGTTAAACACATTTTATTAGTCATTTCATCTAGCATATATATATATTTATAATCATATAGTCATTTCTGAAAAAATAACTTCAGCACGTAAGAAATTAAACAAAAGATCTTGAACATAAGAAATATATACATATTTGTGTCATCGTCGTATATATCTCTTAATTTGCTTTATAAATGCCGTAGAGAACTCTTTTGAAAAAACACATGAAAAAATATAGAAAAATTTTAAATAAATTACAAACAAATGTAAAAATACACCCAGTCGTAGCATTTATAGAGAAATCTAAACCCCCGCCCGCCCCAAATGAAACCAATGGAAACGACTGAATATTCATGAAGCTGACGTTCACATTTCAAATGTCGAGGAAGGAGAAGTACAGTCTCACCCAAACATCTTAGAAAGTTCTTCATTTTTTAATACAATCTTTAAACTATATTACCAAGCTATAGTTCAGTCATAATTGGCCATTAAAGGGTGAGTAAAGGACCTTTAGCATCTAGCATATAGTGTTTATTGTGAGGCATTGCGGGAGTTTCCATAGGCCCCGTGAATAAAGTGCAGTGCGGCTGGACGGGGCAATACGCTGAGGGGGAAGTGATGTCATAAAGGAAGCCAGCATTGGCTCCTACCTTCAAGAAGATTCTAGAACGCCAGCTTCCATCCTAGCGCAATAAAATGCTTCACAAAACACAGCCACTGCAGTCAGAATATATGAGGTAACATTCAGAGTCCTAGAGCGGAGAAAACAGTGCAATTTTCACTGTAGCATCTCTTGCAAACCACCATTTACAACCTCTGGAACGTAAAAATAAAAGCACTAAATTCAACATGCGTCTCTGTGACGGAAAACTAATCTGTGCATCTCCGCACCAATGACCTTTAATCTCATGTCCCATTCCTTCAAAGACACTCAGCAGTTCATCAAAAGCTCCAACCAGTACCTTCACGCACTTCTGACCAGGAACCCAAGTGTGAAACCAATCAGACTCACGCAACAATCCAGCAATCAATCATCTTTGGTGTCTGAACTTACCAGATCTGCCAGAATGAAAATATACAACATCAATTCCCAATCTGACTCACTAGAAACGGGTATAAACACTGGCTGGTTTCATCAGGATTTGGCTCAATGTGTTCAAACTGTAAAGGACAATCCTAAAGCTAACCCAACATATCAAACATGAGCTGCCTCTTAATCATCAGCTCAAGAGCACAAGACCCACGTCGGTTCAGAGGACATAAAATTACCATTAATCCTCAATTATGACAACTGAGGTGGGACCAAACTGTTAATGTGGCTGTAATCTCCAGAGCGTTGAGTTTCTGAACATAAACACCATCCCAAAAATCCCTTTTAGGCATCTAGAATCTTCTCTAAGAATATTAGCTTTTTTTCCCAGAATCAATTTTAAAAAGTAGCATTAAACAAAGATTATAAAGACAAACATTTGGGCGATAAAGTGACTCTCATTACTGAAAACAACAAACACAAAAACACCTGTGCAACAGGAGGCTGGTTACTCCAAGAGATAGAGTCAATTCATAAAAAAGAAATCATCATGAAACGAGAAACAAATGAACGGAAAAGTAACAATCACAAGTAATACTCAATTAGTAGTCATAATACTCTTGATTTATCATGGTGATAGTAACTGATTCATGGAGGGGAAAAAATGTCCTCAAGGAAAGAGTTTCAGCATTGGGATCTCTTCAACTCTGAGACTTTAGTTGGCCAGCACCACAGGTTGGAAGGCCTGGCCGGAATACTGCAGGTTGTAACCGAGTCCTTCCACAAATGTAGGTTTATCGATGTAGGAAATTCCACTGTTGCCTCCAATGATTCCCACAGCCTGACCTGGTTGTGGACTAGAGAATGGATCGAAGGAGGCGTGTGGGTTTGGAGCCTGGAACGGCGTCATTGGCGGACCTTCGGTGTCAAAGTAGATGAGCCTCTGGGAATCGGGAAACACAAACTCTTTGGCATTAGGAGACAATTGGCTTGGGATGGGTCCAGCTAGAGAGTGCATGGAGAGGGAAAGGGGTTTGTGCCTGACCAGCCCCGGTGGGGAGATGGTGCTGGGGGAGCGCGTGATCATCCTCTGTTGCGGGGCTGTGGCGACGCCAGAACCGGAAGCAACTCCGGGGTTCCCGCACTTCTTCATTTTGGTGGAGCCAAATTTGGTGGCGGCAAAGCTGGCTGTGGTGAAGGTGATCGGCTGAGGTGCGGGCCGGGGGTTGGAAGTGGAGTACAAAAGACCAGCGCTTGGTGGCGAGGGGGTGGATGTGTTGGATGAATGAGCGCTGGGATTGGTGGGAGTGCTGGGAGTGGCGTAACCGAAGAGTCCCGGGCAAGATGAGGTAGAAAGAGGAGTTGGCGAACTGGAGAGTGAGGGTAGCATGACCGGCGACACCTGGCCACCGATGGGTATGAACACCTGAGCCTCTGGGTTAAAGCCCAGACTCTTGACGTCCTCGAACTCCATGTCTCCTTTGAGAGCGACATCAGACCTTTCGCCATCGCCCCCTAAACCTGGCGGATCCTCCGTGTAGAGGACTTTCACAGCACCCTTCTCACCTATCTGGTAGGACACTTCGTAAGGGTCGATCCAAATGCTGAGCTCAGGGGGAACGTTGGCACGGACCTCTTCGGTGTCCAGACCGCTCCTCCTGGCTGCCAGCTCCACCACAGGGTCCCTGGGAGCTCCCAGATGGAGGCAGCGGAAGGCAGAACCACGTAAAGGAGCCTCAGGGTACCAGTGCCCTTCAAAGCGGGACACCAGGATACGCTCCAACTCCTCACCAAACAGATCCGCCCTACGGCGTGGGAGCTTGTTGTACAAGTAGGACACGATGAAGTTCAACGCAACCTTCACCTCCAGATGCATGATGAATTTGATAATGTCTTGAAAGTTCCTTCGGTTAGACTTACAACAGTCCTAACATCTCTTGCGAACATCAAGGTGAAAGTCTTTAGTCTTAGCCTTAAGCATCAATTTAAAACCAAGGGCCTCTGATTTTGGATTGTTGCTCAGAAATTGCTTAAGTGATTGACAGAGACCAGCTGATTTTTAAAAATCTTCACCCCGAAACACTGACGTATGAAGACAGCAGCTCTCCATGATCCAGTTTCTTCAAAGCCTCTAGAAAGACAAAGACAGACCAGTTAAACAGAATATTAATACTCAATTCATTGACTGTCAGTGTGCATGTTTGTTTCAGCAGATGCTGAGGCCAAGGTACCAATCCATGATTATCTTCATGAAATCCCTCTTCTGTCCCTCTGGCTAAAGCATTTAGGATTACACGTGCTAAGAGAGGGAAATTTACCACCAAATGCGCTCGGTCCACTCACACTAGCTCAAAACGCTAAAAGGGAACGCTCTACAAGGATATATTTATACTTTAAACCCAGTGAATAACATCTTTAAGTCACTCATGTAACGACATCATGTACACTTACTGTAAAATGTTCTACATAAATTAGCTAAGGATCATATTTGTGCATTTCGGTTAAACCCATCTGAGGGGAAACCCTATAAACTGCTGATAAAATGGTGCTGTTGAAGGCAGGGGTTAAAACTACACCTCCCAGCATGCACCACGACGCCGCCTTTGACGTCATCACCACGCGTGTGAATGTTGATGTGACGCCTCCGCATTTTCAAAACACTGATAAGCTCCGTTAAAACCCGTTTTATAAATGCACCACCTTTGTTATATTTCTAATAAAGGCGAATCCGCGGTGAGTTGCAGCACATATGAGGACAGTCACTGCCGGTCATGAAACGGATTATGATTATTCAGAAAAGAGACGCCTTAACCTAAATATCGCGCTCATACACAGACGTTCCAATAAATCATTAATACCAGCACTGGTATTTAATCATGCAGCCATTTACAAATTTAAAACGCGGTTTAGATATATGGACAGATGTTATCTGACTTTTTCCTTGTGCAATTATCTTATTCACAACGCGTGAATAATGTCAGTTGTAGCGTTTGCAAATAAATCTAAATAGAATCTCTATTAGAGATTATATGATGCCATTTAATATATTGATATTGCTAATTGATAAAAAAAAAGACAAAAAACTAAACGAGTCGTGTATCTATAAAAAGTCATATCATGCATTCAATGTCACTCAATGTCAGAGTTTGATCAAATGCCATAACATTAAATATTTAGGCGACAGACAGAAATTATTTATTCTGTTACTAAACAATTATCCACAAGCCTGATTGTTTGTTTACACTCCCCATCTGTTACAAAACATCCAGCAGATTCACATTATCTCCCCAAACTAAACCACATCGGCTTCATCAAAACACATCTCACTCTTGACTTTGTTTAACTTCTATTAAATTGAACCAAACACTATTATCCAACACAGCACATTCAAACATAATGGTGTTGCATGACAATAGAAACAGCTAAAGCAGATGGGATGCTGGAAGTTACGGTTCATGTTGGGCTGCTGTGTGTGTGTGTGTGTTGGGGGTTCTCTCAAAGAAACTTAATTTATTTTAAGAAAACGTAATTATCTAACTCCAAGAGTATCCAGAGAGGTTTAATTCAAAACCACAAATCCTAACATTATAATTCATGTTGCACTGTTTTACCAATTCACAAAAACAGCATTAGAACAACATGTTCCATAAAATTATTTGTGACACTCAGATATGAAATGAGCTTACAAATGCCCAGCGGCTTTGTTGCACACTGACAGCAGAGAAATAATCAGCTTTTGCAAACCTTTGGCCTGTTTTAGTTATCTCAGCACACCATTAAAGGACATCTGTGCAAACACACATTCATCCAGGGTTTCAATAGTGTTATATGCAAATGTCTCAAATATGATCGATTGGCGCCATATTATTGTATCTTTAAATTTGTTACTTTATGACAATCTAAAATGGACGACAACTCATCACTCATTCAAAAGAAAAACAAATATTATGAATCTATCCTTTCAACATCATGTCCAGCCCCAATAAATTCTGCTGCCATTCTGATGAAAGCAGCTGGTAATTTAAACAAATAAATAAAGTACTTACTGATTCAAAGCGAGTATTTTTGTCCTGTGCTTATCATATCCATTAATCACACAAGTATCAATAATTATGCGTGCTTGTGGCGTTGAAAAAAATAATTCACAGAGAACCGCGGTCTAGTGTTGCGTTTGACTGAAACGCACTCCTATTTTTATTTAATTTAATTGTATGTTTAATTCATGGCATAGGCGTGACGTGTCCACGCTCCCGCACACGCCCGTCGAAACTTCACTGTTTGACAACCTCGCGCATTTATATCGCAGCGCACGCGCGCGCTCCGCCCTGCTCTATGACGTCTTTTCAGCTGGAACTACTTACTGATCAGATCTTGCGCAATACCTCAACCCACCCAGCTGGATAAGCGGTCAAAAGTTTGTTAAAACGCTCTGAACGCATTTAAACTTTATAAAAATGATACAATACTCGATTTTAAGCAGTTTACCTTTAATACTATAGTATGTTTTAACTACTGTATAATCCATATAATGTTAAAAATCATGCTGATTTTACATTTGTATTGGTCTCAGAGGTATTCGTGAGGCAGGTGTATGTTTGTTTCACTTAGACTCTATTTAATTTGGCGAAATAATGTTTCCAAATGTGAGGCTGTGCGACGGAAGCTAAAAATAAAAGATGTCATAGCAACAGTGCAGCCATTGGCTGAGAAACGCGAGGAGCGGTCGGCCATTGGGCGAGCGCAGCGTCCACTCAACGGGGGGCGTGGTGACGTCGGTTCAGCGCGTAACAACGTGCATGATGGGAATTTGAGTCTCTTAACAACATAACGAAGCAACGAGTTTTGAGTTCGAAGATATGTGAAATGAAAAGCAGAGTAAATGGAACGTGACATCAACCTAAAGCCCCAAACACAAATAATTAGTGGCAGAAGACAATTATCTTGTAATGTTTGGTCAGAGCTCTTTATTGGCTTTTGGAATGTTTTCCCATCAGAAATTAGATTCGATTTTAAGAATTAAAATTTGACGTAGGCCTACTTTAATGACAATTTTTGGTGTTGTTTTAAATTTTTAGAAAAAGGTCTAATGAATCTTTACTTAAAAAAGTACTTTCACATTTTCTTCTCTATTATGCAAATAGGGAGTGAGTGAGTGAGTGAGAACGTCAGAGGTCATGGTTTAACAACATTTCTTTAACATATATCAACACTGGTCGAACAAATTATAGGGTGAATTCAGGTAATCTGGGACATCTAAGCTCCAGTTTGTTTATTTCCTGTTCTAACAAAATTTAGTCAACGGGACTTTTACTATAATTTTAGAATGGATGTCATGTGACTGAAATCACATGACTTCATGGGGGTGATTCCGCAGAAAGGGGCGGGGCACTTGTCAATCAAGAAGCTCCCCTGGGAAATGCATGACAAGGTCAGTGACAAAGAATTCTGGCTAGATTCATGTTAAGGACATAAATCTGTCATAAATAAGACAAGATGTTCCTAATTGTTGTCAAATTATGTTTGTGATCTATTCAATATTGTTCCCCGAGTAGCCCTAATTTTAATAGAATGGAGAACTTGAATAACCGAATGAATAATCCATTAATCAAATTGTTGCTTGCTGTTGCTTAAATTTTAGTTGATTTTTTAAAAAATGTTAATACAATGTTAAAAAAATGTTAAACTATTTGAATAGAGTTTTAAATGAATTAACACAGTAGATCGTTAATCCTGTGTAGAGATATTGGACTGCACATTTTCTTATTGAGATCTCTGTAGGCCTACCTGTCATTTTTTTCATAATGCTTTTTAAAAATTGCTGATATTGTGTTTGGCATGCATAAAGTATGGTGAATATAGGCTTTTTTAGGCCTAATACATATGTTCCAGATGATCAAATTCAGGCAGAATTTTTATTTTTTTGCCACAAAAACACTTATAGGTGTGGCATGTCTCCTCTGGGTATAATATCTTCATTCTTTCTTCTGGTGTGGTTAGAAAACGTCTTAGGGATTTCAGAAAAGTCCATTGTGTTGATCTAATGTGTTAGATAACGAAATAAATCGCAGAAGTCAAAATTGCAAAAAATGTCCCAGATTTCCCGAAATCCCCGAAATCACCCTATTTAACCCTACAGATGTCCCATAATTCTACTATTAGAGAGTGTCCCATCTAAACATCTTATTAGTCCAAATGTTCACGTGCATGCTTGTATCGGTTGTCATACTGACATTTTAACTCCTTTTATATGAAGGTGCTGCACTGAACCACAGTGGTATATATATATATATATATATATTTACACAGCCTCTGATTTATTTCTGACAGTTAATGTTAATGCTAAACATATTCTCAGCAGTGCCCTCTAAGCATGCATAATATACTACACGCTGCAGATCTTTGAGGAGATTGTTGGAGGAGCATCAATGGACAGCAGATGTCACTGTATGCCACTCTCTGCTGCATATTCATATCTGAAAAGTGAAAATCAGATATCAAAACATGCATTACTTAAAAGACGAGCCTATGGATGACATTTAGGCTAGTACAATGCTTTTTAAACAACAGTCACAATGTCTTAAAAAGTCTTCATCAGTGCTGAGCTGTGGACTTCTTCCACGAGTTTCTGATTGAACAAAGTGTTGTGTTTCTGATAGACTGATGTCTAAGATATTAGGATGGAAATCTCATTAAATATCATGAACTCATTGAAGTTTTTAAACTCGCTGGATTTTTTATATTTGTAGAGCTAAAACCACCACCAATAAAACATTAGAAACATAAAAATGAAGTGCTTTTAAGATGATTCATTTCCGTTGGATGTCTCAGGTGTTATATTCAAATTTTTTGAAACAGTTTTAAACTAAAATGTAGAAGCACATATTTGTAGTAATTATTTTTCAAATAGAGAAATAAACATTGAATTTGAAAATGCAATATGTAAAATATTAATATTATAGCTATGCAAATATGTGACCCTGGAGCACAAAACCAGTCTTAAGTCGCTGGGGTATATTTGTAGCAATAGCCAAAAAAAACACTGTATGGGACAAAATTATTGATTTTTCTTTCATGCCAAAAATCATTAGGATATTAATTAAAGATCATGAAGATATTTTGTAAATTTCCTACCGTAAATGTAGTGAAGTTAAAGTCATAAGTTCCCAGAAAAAATAATACTCAGGTAAAGTACAGATACCCAAAAAGTGTACTTAAGTACAATACTTAAGTAAATGTACTTAGTTACTGTCCGCCTCTGGTTGTATCTCGGCCAAATATTGTCCTGTCCTAACACACCATACATCAATGGAAAGCTTATTTATTCAAAATGGACCCTTATGACTGGTTTTGTGGTCCAGGGTCACATATTAATATAACGGTTTTGCAAGTGTTATGTTCCTTATTATTCTCTCACATTATTGAGACCTTGATAGACACAAAACAAAATTATAATTATGCATAATTTATGAATTATCAGTCTGGCATAAGTACAAAGACAGCTTCACATTATGAAACACTTGAGTTCAAAACTAAATATAAATTGTTGTACATGTAAACAGAATATATATATATATATATATATATATATATATATAGTTTTCAATCAAAATACAATGTAAGATTTGTTGATATTAGTTTATATGATGTTTTGCAAGTGTTTAATTTATTTCAATCGAATAACAACATGTACAAGACAAAAGCCAACAATAAAAAGGTTAATTTAAACATAAAATACATAAATAACGCATACAATTCTGAAATTAACTAAAGTGTATTATATTTTAGTATTTAGTACGTATTACAATTAAGTATTACACTATAAAATAGTCTCTATATCAACATTTTTGAAAAAAATAAATAAAGGAAGATATGCTGGTCGCGTAAATCAGTGCCGTAAAGCACCAGCCGCTGTCGTGAATCAGCGCAAGTGTGGCTGGCTGTTGTCATGCTGTGCGCTCAAATCATGACATATTTTGGGTTATTAATAGTGTACATGTATAAACCGCAGCTGCTGGATACCATCTGTCTGCACAGAAACACAGCTGCTGAAGCTGCCGGAGGACTGAGAGGTAATATGACAAAGCTGCAGAACATCAAATTTAAGAGTGACAGATTCATAAACCAGTAACGTTAACTAATAGAAGTTCATAGTTACAGTAAATAAGCTCAGTCTGAAAGATCTCGGTAAGATCTCTCTGTAAGATCTCGTAGTCCGGTTTCCGCGGGTCTAGAGTTCGTGCTCGCTTCTGTTCTGGGTCTGGTTGAGGATGTTTGTGCTGGTGGAGATGGTGGACACGGTCCGGATTCCGCCGTGGAGTTTCCACCGACAGCTGAACGACGCGATCGCCGAGGAGCTCAACAAGAAACTCGCCAACAAGGTGAGCTGAGGAAATCAGACAAGCACCAAAACAAACCATGAAATACATGAATTACATATAAGAACTATTTATGTATACATAAATACCAGAATGAAATTCTCAAAATATTCTTCTGCTCACCAAGCCTGCATTTATTTGACCAAAAACAGTAATATTGTGGAGTATTATAATTGTGTTGTCTAAACTCCTCCGCCCGTCTGCAGGTGGTGTATAATGTGGGTTTGTGTATCTGTCTGTATGACATCACTAAACTGGAGGATTCCTACATCTTTCCTGGAGACGGAGCGTCTCACACTAAAGGTGACTGTTCCTCACAGAGACTCTCTGTGTCCAGCACATCCTCATTCTCTCTCTCCTCCTGCAGTGCATTTTCGATGTGTGGTTTTCCACCCATTCCTGGACGAGATTCTGGTGGGAAAGATTAAAGGCTGCAGTGCTGAAGGTGTTCATGGTAAGAGGGGAAAACAATTGTGCTTTTCTCTTCTAGTGTTCATCACTGGTGGTGTAATTATCGTTAACTAAAAATAAAACCATACAAAAAAATTTTTTCTTCACTTGAAATAAAAGTTAACAAATCAAATATATGTATAAATATATTTGTAACACTTCTCATTTAGTTACTTTCAGTTCATGTAGTTAAAATAACTAAAAATTTAATTAAAACCAGAAAAAAGTTCCGTTACTGAGATTAAAATTGAAATTATACACTTAAACATTTTATTTCAGCTAGTTGCCAAGACACCATTTCTTATTTTCATTTAGTTTTAGTTGAAATCGTAAAATAATTCTAAACTAACTAATTAAATAAATAAATCGTTACTTGGAATAAAAGAATTGTTAATTGAAATAAAATAAAAAATATAAAAAGGCAACATTTAGTTTAAGTTGAAGTACTAAAACAACTCAAATAAATAAAACAATAAAAAAGTAATAAAAAAATAAATAAATAGTAACTGAAATAAAACAAATATCTATTTTTATTTCAGGTAGTTTGCAAGGCAACAGTTCTCATTTTAGTTTAACTTGATGTACTAAAATAATTAAAAATAAACTAAAACTTAAAAAATAAAGCATTTTTGTTACTTTAAAGCTGCAGTCCGTAACTTTTGGCGCTCTTGCGGTTAATAAACAGAACTGCGTGCGTCTTGCGGAAGAACATTGTAGCCGAGAGATACTTCTCTCTGTTTATGTCTATGGCGAATCACGCAGGTACTGGGCTACTCCGCAGCGGTACCTACCTGAACCAGTCTAAATAGTCCGAATATAAACACTTATTATAGGTGTACCGTAGTGATTCAGGACAAGCCAAAAACACGGTTTGGAAAATGGATTCATGGTGTACTCGATTATTATATACATTTTGTAAATTTTGAACACAAAAAAAGTTACGGACTGCAGCTTTAAATAAATGTTAATGGAGACATATTATGCCCATTTTTACAATATGTAATGTAAGTCTCTGGTGTCCCCAGAATGTGTCTGTGAAATTTCAGCTCAAAATACTCCACAGATCATTTATTATATCATTTTGAAAATGCCTATTTTGAGTGGAAGCAGAAACACGTCGTTTTTCGGGCCTGTGTCTTTAAATGCAAATGAGCTGCTGCTCCCCGCCCCCTTTTCCAGACAGAACAGTTAGTGTGTTTTGCTCAAACTTTCGCCGTGGCATTAGAGCCGGTACACCGTCGTCGCTTGCGAAAACAATGACGGCGCCTTGGGTGGAAACTTACTGATTAAGGGGCGGTAATATTATAATGAGATCCCTTTGCCACGTTACCAAGGGAGCGAAATCAGACGCGCTCGTTTTCTCAGATGCTTTCAGAAAAAGGCTTACCAAAACAAAGTTACTGGGTTAATCTTTTTCCCGTTTCCTTGGTTGGTAGATGCACTGGGGACCTGATGGGCGACGTGTCGATGAAGACCTCGTCCACCACCCGGACTTAAAACCACTTAACACCTGGAAAAGTCAGATTTTCATGATATGTCACCTTTAAATGAAAAAAAATAGTAAAAAAACTGTATTTTAGCTAGTTAACCTTATTTTAGCTATTTTGTTTAATTTGTTCTAAAACTGAAATAAAAAATTTATAAAAACTGTATAGATATATTTAAAAATATTTGTAACAAATACAAAAAAAAAAAATACTAAAAAAACTTAATTAAAATAAAAATAAAAACAGAAAATACTAAAATAAAACCAAATTCAAAATATTAATACAAATTATAACAGTATCTCACTCATACTGAAATAACACAATGAGCACATTTACATGCAGATCATTATGGTTCATATTCATTGTCAACCCTTTATTCCAGTAGATTAAGAGCTTTAGAACTTTGTTTGCAGAATGATGGCTTAATTAGAATATAGAAGTTATTTGGAAATGGAAAAGTCTGCATGTTGTCATAAGTTGTTATGAGGTGAATAATGACTTCACGTGTGTCGGTTCCACAGTGAGCCTCGGATTCTTCGATGACATCATAATCCCGCCAGAGTCGCTACAGCAACCGGCTAAATTGTATCCTGAATCATCGCTTCTACCAACACATTAACATGACACTATTAATTAGCTACCAGTGTATTTGTAGCATCATGTACCCAGCATGCTCTGTTCCTTCACGGTTGGCGTAGCGATGAGGCGGAGCAGGTGTGGATGTGGGAGTACGAGACGGACGAGGGCGCTCACGACCTCTACATGGACCAGGGCGAGGAGATCTGCTTCCGGGTGGTGGACGAGGTCTTCATCGACACGTCGCCCTCGGGTCCCAGCGCAGAGAAGGAAGGGCCAAGCGCGGCTGCCACAGCGCCACCTGCAGGAGCGGAGGACAGCGCGCAGCAGAAAGAGGCTCCGTACACACTCATAGTGAGAATATTAGACCTTAAATAAAGCTATAATGAATATATAACCCGTTCCATCCACCATTTGTCTTTGCAATATCATACACTGATGATTTGCTCACAGTAATACCACAAGCGTCTCTTGTTTTTTTCTGCAGGGATCTGTAAGTGAACCAGGTCTGGGTCTTCTGTCCTGGTGGAACAGTTAACAGTCTCATCTGTTATGAAGCATGAAAAATCAGCTGAAACCTCTCATAAGACTAATTTACACAATGAACTGAAGCTCTGTGGACCAATCAGTGAGCAGCTGGTGCCGGGCCAATAGGAGACGCTTAATAAAAGAGCCATTTATAATGATTTAAATGGGATTATTGTGTTGTATTGCTGTGTCCTATGGAGTTTACTTTATAGATAAATTCTATAAAAAATGTTTAGCAAACAATCTTTTTCTGACACTGAATGGAATATTTTCATGTGATCATGTATATATGGTTTTTGGATTTTTTTTCTCCTGCTTTTTACAACATTAATGGAATGAAAAATATTATTGTAATTTTTTAGTGTATTTTGTATTTATATTTAGTTTACATTGTATTTACATTATATACAATATATATACATATACGATTGCTAAACCTTGTTTTATTTAGAAGGTCTCTATTTTAGGTTATTGACTTTTGAGCTTTCCCTCCATCATAATAAATAATAATCAAATAAAAATAATAATAGTAAACAAATAAGGAAACTTGCTTTGTACCTAAACATTCAAATACTATGGTATTGATATGTAAACATTTGTCATGTTTTATAACATAATTTCTGTCCCCACATTGTTATAACCATCGTAATTTAAAGTTTATAAGAGTATTACTTGCAGCATCATAAATGTGTGTGTGTGTGTGTATATATATATATATATATATATATATATACATTTACTTTTGATGCTACTAATTAGTAGTAAGATGCATCGATAAAACGAGTGAATCGTTACACCCCTACTACTAAGGCTTTATGTAGGCTATTGTCAGGTGACTGCTGTTTACATAATCTCATATGACACGAGACAGTCTAGTGATGGGAGTGACTCACTTGAACGGCTTCAGTGCGTCATCTTCGGGATTCGGTGATGCATGCCATGAACGCGTCGGTTCTCCCGGTAAAAGCGTGCTAACGGGGATCTCCTCCATCACACGAGCTCACTGTGGATCTGCACCGTAGCCTATATCTCATCTTACATAACGGCGGTCGACAGGACGGGACGGAAGCATCTGTCAACTCCAGACAGCGGCTGTAAGTTTCTGCATTTGGTCCATTTATTTGGGCGTTTTTATTTATTTTGCCTGTTTTTATACTTGTAGTGTTTGTACTATAAATAAGCGAATATGCAATCTAAAACAGAATTAAAATGATTACAGTTGGTGCTTGGTTTTATTAGGCAAAATCCCATCCCTTAGCCCACCCTTTGTTGATGTCCTCTCGTTTTTCAAAACTTAGCGCGCCCTCCTAGACAGCAGTTATTATAGGCATTGATTGTGCGCATATAAATAAACGCATAGATAACACCGCCAAAAATGCTGTCTAGTAAGTCAGCTGAGGAGATTTTGAGGCACAGCCCCTGCCCTCCGTCAAGAACATTCTGGAAGCGGGTGATGCTGAGCGGAAGATGAAAGGAATAGCATCTTTCAATCCATCAAGCGTTCCTCAACATAAACGTGACGTTTACGAGTTTGGCGCCAGTTCTAGTAATTTTGCCGAGTCAAAACCATCGTGTCAAATTGTAAACACTTTTTCTGCCTCTTGTTCGTGTACGTGATTGCTTCATTGCGAATTTGGTTCGCTTTATGCAGATCATATAGGCCTACTATTCTTGTGCTGTCACTATATATGGAATTTAATTCCATAAGCGGTGATGTTAAAGTTATTAATGGCAGAACCAGCAGCAGCTCTGACGTCATGAGGCCAGATTCCGCGTGCGCGCGAACCGTTTTGATAGTTTTCAGTCACGTGACTGGTTCGAAGACCTGGGACCTGGCGGGCAAAACATCCATAGAGGATAGAACTACAGCACAAGACTGTCAATTTTCTATCTCTTCCGATCCAAAAGTATTAGATCATCTCTCAAAAGAATAAAACAAAGATCTGTCGCAATATATCAATCACTAAAAACAGTGTAAAACGTTCAATGTGAAAACACAGTGCCTTTAAAACAGTGATATTAAAAGATTAAATTAGTACTCACCTTATTGATGATGCGTGCTTTATGCAGGCAAGCAAATGAGCCCGGAATATGAGCGCAATGCGCTACATGGTGTTCTATGGGAAAACATTTAATATTAAACTTTGCGCATTGCGTTTATATTCTGGGTTCGTCTGCTTGCCTGTACAAAGTATGCATCATCAATAAGGTGTATACTGAATTTGGTCTTTAAATATACATTACTACTAAATGCAATCCTCCTAAAAATAACTGGCAGGCAATACAGGAAAGCTTTGTTTTGCCCTCCATGTGGGCGTTCCTGTAAGGGTGTGACGTCACGTGAAAACTATCAATATGAGACTATTAACCTAAATATACATCTGACACCTGATGTAGCATATACTGTTAGGTCTGATCTTGTTCAGAATGAACACTATTTTCTTTGCGACTTCAATCCAACTTTATAAAATCAAAATAGAGATTATTAAAAAACAACATCTGATATTTAATTTCGGTTTGTTTGTGGCTGGAAATATAAGGTAAGCTATATAGAAATGTAAGCATTGCGGGATACATTATCTTAGGCACAACTACAAAAAAATAATAATAACAATAATAATAATAATAATAAAAATTAGAAACCACCACAGAAAATCTATTGGTTTCCACTACAAATACCATTACAAACATTACAAACCATCAACTTTTAGTCATTAAAACCATAAAAAAAATGGTTTTCTGTAGTGTGTTTTTGGCCATATTCCATTAGGATTTAGTGGTTTTAACAAGCCACCAATAGAAGGCGACCAATTACCAGTAGAAACCCAGAGAGTCAATTACACTTTCCATTAAGTCCCATTATAACCTGTAAAACCATTACAAATTCTGTGATGGTTTCTGTTGTTGTTGTTTTCCAGCAGGGTACTGTACACAATACACATAAACTGCACAGAATAGTACAAATAGTAGGTTTGTATGCTATCCTTTTAATTAAATATACATCTGATGGCCAGTACAAGAGATGTACAGTTCAGTCTGATCGCAGAACGGCTTCTTGTGTTCTTTAAGGCCTCTTTGAAGACAATGCAGGCTTTTGTGCATGAGGAACCGGGCACGCAGCACTCGCGCCCCGGGCGCAAACCGTCTTGAATGTAAACTCACACAAACAAAAACGCACACACACACACACACACATAGACAGAGGCTTTGTGAAGCACAGACTAAATGTCAGTGCAGAAGCTGTTTTACTGCACGTCGCTCCTCACAGAACAATCTGTGCCACTGCAAATAAAAAACAGAGCAGAGTGCGTGCACGGAGCATTTGTCAATAAACACACTGTACAACATGCGTCAGATTGAAAAGCTGCAGCTGGCAGAAATAACGCGTTGGATGTGATGTGAGTTTAGTGTTTCTCCCACAGGTCATCTTCTGCAGGCATCCGGAGTTCAGAGAGCAAACCGACGCAACCTCCGCATCGCACGCCGTACCCGTAACCATGGCGGAACCGGAGCTGTCGCCCGCGGCGAACCCGTCTCTGCCGTCTCCGGTATGCATCATCAATAAGGTGTATACCGAATTTAGCCTATAAATATCACTGTCTTACTATATTACTACTAAATGCGGTCAGTTGAGGAAAGCTTTGTTTTGCCCTCCATGTGGGCGTTCCTGTAAGGGTGTGACGTCACGTGAAAACTATCAATATGAGACTATTAACCTAAATATACATCTGACACCTGATGTAGCATATACTGTTAGGTCTGATCTTGTTCAGAATGAACACTATTTTCTTTGCGACTTCAATCCAACTTTATAAAATCAAAATAGAGATTATTAAAAAACAACATCTGATATTTAATTTCGGTTTGTTTGTGGCTGGAAATATAAGGTAAGCTATATAGAAATGTAAGCATTGCGGGATACATTATCTTAGGCACAACTACAAAAAAATAATAATAACAATAATAATAATAATAATAAAAATTAGAAACCACCACAGAAAATCTATTGGTTTCCACTACAAATACCATTACAAACATTACAAACCATCAACTTTTAGTCATTAAAACCATAAAAAAAATGGTTTTCTGTAGTGTGTTTTTGGCCATATTCCATTAGGATTTAGTGGTTTTAACAAGCCACCAATAGAAGGCGACCAATTACCAGTAGAAACCCAGAGAGTCAATTACACTTTCCATTAAGTCCCATTATAACCTGTAAAACCATTACAAATTCTGTGATGGTTTCTGTTGTTGTTGTTTTCCAGCAGGGTACTGTACACAATACACATAAACTGCACAGAATAGTACAAATAGTAGGTTTGTATGCTATCCTTTTAATTAAATATACATCTGATGGCCAGTACAAGAGATGTACAGTTCAGTCTGATCGCAGAACGGCTTCTTGTGTTCTTTAAGGCCTCTTTGAAGACAATGCAGGCTTTTGTGCATGAGGAACCGGGCACGCAGCACTCGCGCCCCGGGCGCAAACCGTCTTGAATGTAAACTCACACAAACAAAAACGCACACACACACAAACTCACACAAACAAAAACGCACACACACACACACACACATAGACAGAGGCTTTGTGAAGCACAGACTAAATGTCAGTGCAGAAGCTGTTTTACTGCACGTCGCTCCTCACAGAACAATCTGTGCCACTGCAAATAAAAAACAGAGCAGAGTGCGTGCACGGAGCATTTGTCAATAAACACACTGTACAACATGCGTCAGATTGAAAAGCTGCAGCTGGCAGAAATAACGCGTTGGATGTGATGTGAGTTTAGTGTTTCTCCCACAGGTCATCTTCTGCAGGCATCCGGAGTTCAGAGAGCAAACCGACGCAACCTCCGCATCGCACGCCGTACCCGTAACCATGGCGGAACCGGAGCTGTCGCCCGCGGCGAACCCGTCTCTGCCGTCTCCGCGCTCGGCACCACTGTCGCTGTCATTCCCGTTCCTGCGAGAAGGCAGCCGCGTTTGGGAACGAGCCGCCCTGCAGCCCGGGGAGTTACAGAGTCCTCTGCCCACCAAACGCACGCGCACGTACTCGGCGTAAGTAAGTTCTGGGAACCTTCTAGAAACGTAAATAGAACGTTCCCCTAACGGTACCTAAAGGGAACGCTCTATTTTCAAGAAAACTTTCCTGGCTAACCAACGTTCTTGGGAACGTTCAAAAACGAACGAAAAATTGTTAGCTGGGAGAAAGGGAATTTCGCGTGAGGGTGAAAGATTCCCTCACGCAGATTTCGCAATGGGTTCACTATTGACAACAGACAATAGATTTATTTTGCCCGCAAAATTTCTACGAAATTTCGCTAATGTGACTGCACATTTACAGTTAGAGTCATGCATTTGATGCTTTCAGAAGTAAGTATGTTACCTGGGGATCGAATCCACGACCTTGGTGTTGCAAGCGCCACACCCTCCAGTTGATTTCCAGCTAACAAATATATGTTTGAGAACCTTTTGCTAACTCATTAAGTTATAAAAATGTTATTTCTTAATGTTCTCAGAACATTCAAAACATTTTTAAAGGTTTAAACAATGTTTTTTTTCCCTCCTTATTATGTGAATGTTAGATTAAACATTAATGTTCAAGTTTAGCATTTTGCAAAAAATGACGTGACACTTGGATGTTCTCTGAGCCATCTGAAACAAGTAACATTAAAAAAAACACCAAAATGTTAAAATAAAACGTTAGATGAACATTGTATAAATTATGTTTTTCTGCTAACGTTTTGATAATGTTATTAAAGCCCAGATCATTCTGAACAGACGTTCTATTAACGTTACTTGGAATACGTTTGTTCGTAACTGAGAGAAACTTGCCAAAGTTTTAAGAGTGTTTCTCGTAAGCGGAATTAACAGGAACTAGCTATTCTGAACGCAACACACTCTGTCACATGAGTGTTGCGTTTGATAAGGATCACACCGACACAGCGAGTAACATCAACTTATCATATCATTTTACTTAACCTCTCTGTTTCAGACCCCAATAATCGAGCACATACATTGGTCAGGCATGACAGAATGCTTTCAGCACAATCAAACTCGATTCATCACTGAACACTAACTTAATGCATTATCAAACAACACTTTTGTGAGAACCCAACATTTCCCCCCCTCCAGGGGGTTTCAAACATGAAATGTTGACACAAAGTTCTGTAAGTGCCCTGGGCGAGAACGAATGCGGACAGGCCGTGGAGAAACATGGGAATGAGGCTGGGCAGCCTGTGATGGGCAGGCACATATCTCAGCTGGCAGGTTGACAGACATGTCTGGAGCCTGTGCAGGAGCTATCTGAGGTGTCAGCTGAAGCGCTGGGGTGTCCTGCCAAGCTGTGGGTTTGGCTTGAGGTGTGACGCCTGTTGTATGTGCCGGGGGCGGAACTTTGCGGAGGCGGCTTGCGTGCCACTGTGTGCCGTCGCTGAGCAAGAAGGTGGCTGGGCCCAGCTGATGAGTAACTTGGAGAGGGGCAGTTTGTTGTCTCTGTGGGGCCTGCAAACCCTGGCGCAATCTGCGGCCTTTATGTCAGGGACCTTAACGCGTGCTGAGAAATCGAATTTCTGCTTCATCTTCCTCTGCTGGCGGTGACAGGCCCTGACTCTCGGTAGTGGTCCCTGAGGCAGTGCGGGGCTGAGCCTGTCGAGGGGAAGGTGGAGCTCACGGCCAAGCATGAGGAAAGCTGGAGAGACCCCCGTCGTAGAGTGTAGGTTGGCCCTGTAGTGCAGCAGTGTGTGATGGATGGCCCGTGAGAAGGTCCATCCCTGGAACAAGTGAGCTCTGAGACTGTTTTTCAGTGACTGATGGAAGCGTTTGACACCACCATTAGCTTGGGGGTGATAGTATGCCATGTGGATGTTTTTGAGGTATGTTGTGAACTCGGCTGAGATCAGCTAGTGATAGTGTTTGGAAGGCCCCAGCGGGAAAACAGAGAGTCCAGGAAGTTAATTATGACTTGAGAGGTCACAGAGCTCAGGTGGCAATGAGCTCAGGCCATTTCGAATGCAGGTCATAGACAACCACTAGGAAGCGTTGGTGATGAGGAACTCCCTGTATCTCACCACATATGTCCAGCTGCAGGTGGTCCCAGGGCTGCGATGGCCAAGCAAGAGGTTGTAAGGGTGGGGGGGCCTGGTGACCAGTCTTACCGCTCAAGAGACAGGCAGCACAGTCTTTCACCAGGGCCTCGGTGTCTTTAACTATCCCTGGTCACCAAACCCGGTCTCTGCAGCACTGCTTCAACTTCACAATACCCAGGGGGCCCTCGTGAGCCATTGCCAAGACACGTGCACGTAGGGTGCTGGGGATGACTGCGCAGAGGCTGCGTGCCACACAGGTGTCGTTCCAGCAGGACAGCTCCTGCTTTATTCTGGAAAATGCTGCCAGCCCCTCTGGTACCTCCTGAGGCCAGCCATTCAGAATATAGACTCGGAGCTGAGAAAGGACCGGGTCCTGTTCCGATGCCTCCTTCAATTCTTGTAACGATACGACGGCCTGGAGGGGTGTGTGTAACATCTGGACAATGTCCCATTCCACCTGGTCCGTGTCGGTGTGCGTGTGTGTGGTGGGGTGTGGCTGAGCGGAGCGGGACAGTAGATCGGCCACAACATTGTCTCTGCCTGGGGTGAACTTCAGGTCAAAGTTATACTGGCGAAGACGGTCGGACCAGCGGTGTAGCCTCAGTGGCCTGTGGCCTGTCCCAGATGTGGAAAGTAGTGCAGTCAGGGCCTGGTGATCTGTCCTTAGGGTGAAAGCGCGGCCATAGAGATACAAGTGCCACCTCTCGCAGGCCCAGATGCAGGCTAATGCTTCACGTTCCCCCACTGAGTACCGCTGCTC
>NW_015634336.1:459393-464096 GCF_001515625.1 Sinocyclocheilus rhinocerous
TGGTAGTGGGATATCAGCGATCCTTGTCACCAAATGTTGCGTTTGATAAGGATCACACCGACACAGCGAGTAACATCAACTTATCGTATCTTTTTACTTCACCTCTCTGTTTTCAGACCCCAGTAAACGAACACATACATTGGTCAGGCATGACAGAATGCTTTCAGCACAATCAAACTCGATGCATCACTGAACACTAACTCAATGCATTATCAAACAACACTTGTGTGAGAACACAACATTTCCCCCCCTCCTACGGGGTTTCAAACATGAAATGTTGACACAAAGTCCTGTAAGTGCCCTGGGCGAGAACGAATGCGGACAGGCCGTGGAGAAACACGGGGATGAGGCTGGGCAGCCTGTGATGGGCAGGCACACATCTCAGCTGGCAGGTTGATAGACATGTCTGGAGCCTGTGCAGGAGCTATCTGAGGTGTCAGCTGAAGCGCTGGGGTGTCCTGCCAAGCTGGGGGTGTGGCTTGAGGTGTGACGCCTGTTGTATGTGCCGGGGGCGGCACTTTGCAGAGGCGGCTTGCGTGCCACCGTGAGCCGTCGCTGAGCAAGAAGGTGGATGGTCCCAACTGATGAGTAACTTGGAGAGGGGCAGACCAATATGAAGCGAGTTTGTTGTCTCTGTGGGGCCTGCGAACCCTGACCCAATCTGCGGCCGATGTGATGAATACCTTTGTTTTTGTGGTATGTTGTGAACTCGGCTGAGATCAGCTAGTGATAGTGTTTGGAAGGCCCCAGCGGGAAAACAGAGAGTCCAGGAAGTTAATTATAACCTGAGAGGTCACAGAGCCGGTGGCAATGAGCTCAGGCCATTTCGAATGAAGGTCATAGACAACCACTAGGAAGCGTTGGTGATGAGGAACTCCCTGTATCTCACCACATATGTCCAGCTGCAGGTGGCCCCAGGGCTGCGATGGCCAAGCAAGAGGTTGTAAGGGTGGGGAGGCCTGGTGACCAGTCTTACCGCTCAAGAGACAGGCAGCACAGTCTTTCACCAGGGCCTCGGTGTCTTTAACTATCCCTGGTCAGCAAACCCGGTCTCTGCAGCACTGCTTCAACTTCACAATACCCAGGTGGCCCTCGTGAGCCATTGCCAAGACACGTGCACGTAGGGTGCTGGGGATGACTGTGCAGAGGCCGCGTGCCACACAGGTGTCGTTCCAGCAGGACAGCTCCTGCTTTATTCTGGAAAATGCTGCCAGTCCCACTGGTACCCCCTGAGGCCAGCCATTCAGAATATAGACTCGGAGCTGAGAAAGGACCGGGTCCTGTTCCGATGCCTCCTTCAATTCTTGTAACGATACGACGGCCTGGAGGGGTGTGTGTAACATATGGACAATGTCCCATTCCACCTGGTCCGTGTCGGTGTGCGTGTGTGTGGTGGGGTGTGGCTGAGCGGAGCGGGACAGTAGATCGGCCACAACATTGTCTCTGCCTGGGGTGAACTTCAGGTCAAAGTTATACTGGCGAAGACGGTCGGACCAGCGGTGTAGCCTCAGTGGCCTGTGGCCTGTCCCAGATGTGGAAAGTAGTGCAGTCAGGGCCTGGTGATCTGTCCTTAGGGTGAAAGCGCGGCCATAGAGATACAAGTGCCACCTCTCGCAGGCCCAGATGCAGGCTAATGCTTCACGTTCCCCCACTGAGTACCGCTGCTCTGTCTGATTGAGGGCCCGTGACGCAAAGGCGATGGGCTTCTCAACACCCTGCTGGGTCTGTGACAGCACTGCTCCTAGGGCTGTAGCTGACGCATCACAAGTCACCCAGGTGGGGCTGGAGATATCAAAGTGAGCCAACACTGGGGCTGTGGTGAGCTGCACCTTGAGCGCACGCACAGCATCAGAGCATGCCTGTGACCACACCCATGCTCATCCTTACGCAGCAGTCGCCGTAGTGGGGCAGTGGTAGCAGAATAATGTGGGAGGAACTTCAGGTAGTAGCCCGTCATGCCCAAAAAGGAGGCGACCTGCGCAGCTGAGCTGGGTTCGGGAATTGCCAGTATGGCATCTACATTTGATTGAAGTGGTGTGACGCCATCTGCCGACAGCCGGAATCCCACATATTCAATAGTCGGTGCAGAGAAAACACATTTTTCAGCATTGAGGGTTAGTTTTTGTTTAGCTAGGGCTGCAAAGACTCTGCTGAGGCGTTCATCAACGTCCACCGGGGGTGGGCCCATAGATAACCACATCATCCAGGTATACCCCGGTATACCAGCCAACACCGACAGCATGATTTTTTTGGAAACAGCTGGGGGCGGAGCTGAGTCCGAACGGCATACGTGTGTAGCAAAACACACCTGCATGTGTCACAAAGGCTGTGAGGTTTCTGCTGTCGGGGTGGAGAGGCACTTGTAGGTAGCCCTGTCTGAGATCCAGTTTAGAGAACACGGTTGAGCCATGGAACTGAGCAATGAGCTCTTCTGAGGTAGGCAGAGGGAACCTGTCCGGGATCACTGCCTTATTCACCGCGGGTCCTGTTCCGATGCCTCCTTCAGTTCTTGTAATGATACGACGGCCTGGAGGGGTGTGTGTAACATCTGGACAATGTCCCGTTTCACCTGGTCCGTGTCGGTGTATGTGTGTGTGGTGGGGTGGGGTGTGACGGAGTGGAGCGGGACAGTAGATCGGCCACAACATTGTCTCTGCCCGGGGTGAACTTCAGGTCAAAGTTATACTGGCGAAGACGGTCGGACCAGCGTTGTAGCCTCAGTGGCCTGTGGCCTGTCCCAGATGTGGTAAGTAGTGCAGTCAGGGCCTGGTGATATGTCCTTAGGGTGAAGGCGCGGCCATAGAGATACAAGTGCCACTTCTCGCAGGCCCAGATGCAGGATAATGCTTCACGTTCCCCCACTGAGTACCGCTGCTCCGTCTGATTGAGGGCCCGTGACACGAAGGCGATTGGCTTCTCAACGCCCCGCTGGGTCTGTGACAGCACTGCTCCTATGGCTGTAGCCGACGCATCGCAGGTCACCAGTGACGGCGCTACACCGGGGCTAGGGTGGGCTATAGCCCCGTCAGAATTTTTAATAGCCCTGGTTTAGCCCCATTTCTTTACGAAGTAACTCTGACGTCATCAATATCATTTATTTTCTTAGCACCCCCACATATTGGTCTAGCCCCCACTTAGCACCGGTAGAGAAAAAATTCTGGCGCCGTGCCTGCAGGTCACCCAGGTGGGGCTGGAGATATCAAAGTGAGTCAACACTGGGGCTGTGGTGAGCTGCACCTTGAGCGCATGCACAGCATCAGAGCATGCCTGTGACCACACCCATGGCTCATCCTTACGCAGCAGTCGCCGTAGTGGGGCAGTGGTAGCAGAATAATGTGGGAGGAACTTCAGGTAGTAGCCCGTCATGCCCAAAAAGGAGGTGACCTGCGCAGCTGAGCTGAGTTCGAGAATTGCCAGTATGGCATCTATATGTGATTGAAGTGGTGTGACGCCATCTGTCGACAGCCAGAAACCCACATATTCAATAGTCGGTGCAGAGAAAACACATTTTTCAGAATTGAGGGTTAGTTTGTGTTTAGCTAGGGCTGCAATGACTCTGCTGAGGTGTTCATCGTGACTCTTGGGGGTGGGCCCATGGATAACCACATCATCCAGGTAAATGGCCACCCCCGGTATACCAGCCAACACCGACACCATGATTTTTTGGAAACAGCTGGGGGCGGAGCTGAGTCCGACCAACATACGCGTGTAGCGAAACACACCTGCATGGGTCACAAAGGCTGTAAGGTTTCTGCTGTCGGGGTGGAGAGGCACTTGTAGATAGCCCTGTCTGAGATCCAGTTTAGAGAACATGGTTGAGCCATGGAACTGAGCAATGAGCTCTTCTGAGGTAGGCAGAGGGAACCTGTCTGGGATCACTGCCTTATTCACCGCTCGCAGGTCGACACACCCACTGGTTCAATAATGCCAACGTCCAGCAGCTGCTTAAGCTCAGCCGAGACACCATCACGGAGAGCCAAGGGAATGCGTCGGAGTGGTGGGATGACTGGTTTAATGGCAGGGTTCAGGAGAGGTTGATGGGCAAAAGCAGTAAGGTAGCCCAAGCCTTCAAACAGGGATGGCCACTTTTGCTGCCAAGGTGTGGAGGCTGTCAGGATCGCAGCTCCCTTCGTGTCAACTAGAGAAAATCCCAGAGCTTTATGACGAACTGTACTGACACTACGTTCAAATGATTTGCAACTGTCGCTTTGTCGCGTCAAGTGTAGACAGACTTTTAGCGCAGCAGGGCGCGGCACGACATCTGTCGCTTCCGGTGTTGACGCGGTCAGACAGTGTCTGCTCTATTACAAATAATATTTTTTTTTTTTTAAATACCTAAAACAGCGGCATTACAAGATGAAAATATAGACTAGAAAAGATATTTACACTTGCTCTGTCCTACGTCCATGACACTGACTCACTGCGGAGTTGCCAGTTTTAATCTTAACAGCTCTTAACGCCGAATGTGCACTTGGATGGTTAGATACATGATGGGCTAGTATAAAAAAATAAAATAATTTAAGGTCTTTCCAGCATTAAGGTAATCCTGCTTTTTTTAAAAAAAATTTTATAATCTTGTCTCCGTTACAAATTTGACTGGTAAATGATAAAGAACGATAGCCCCTTTTGTATTGCATTGCATTGCATGTGACAGATTGATAAAAATACATGCTATTTATGACTGGATGTAACTTTTGATACTT
>NW_015634336.1:464989-488537 GCF_001515625.1 Sinocyclocheilus rhinocerous
GTATGTGTGCATATTCAGGAGAGACACACTGGCACCAGTGTCCAAAAGCAGTGGGATACACACGTAATTTAGGCGCACTGAACATGCTTTAAATGAGACTGGTCCAGAGTAGACATTGTGAATGATAGTGGGTGTTTGGGCTGACACAGCTGGAGTGGAGCGGGAGACTGAAGCAAAATGATTTCGTTTACCACAGTTACGGCATGTTTGGCCACGGGCTGGGCAGTTCAGTGCTCTAGACCAGTGTTACTCATTGCGTGGCTCGCCAAGCTTTACTTTGTGGCTCCCACGGCAGGAAAAAATACGATGATATGATAATGCAGTCAATACAGATATTTCATAAAAACATTAAAAACAAGCGCCCCTTTTGTATTGCATTGCATTGCATATGACAGATTGATAAAAAGACATGCTATTTATGACTGGATGTAACTTTTGATACTTCGCGGTAAAAGTAGCTCTCCGATTGACTTTGCCCTATCAGTGCGGCTCCCATGAAAAAAATAGTGAAGACCACTGCTCTAGACAGATGAGATGAAGATCCACAGTTATCACAGGGCCTTGATGCTTGTGCTTGTGGGCGTGGCCGAGACCGCTGCTGGCGCCTCAGTCGCATAACTGCAGAGGAGTCTGTTGTCGCCAATGTGTCGTTCTGGCTGGGTTGTAACGTCGATGGTGGCATGGGGGAGGGGGCCGAGCAGTCCGCAATTGTTTGCTGTTTGGTCAGAACCGACGCACATGCAGCTGCATTCTCTATTGGTAATGCAATCATGATTGCCCGGTTCTAACAGCAGAGTTTCACACACTTTTGCATCGTTGCTTTGTTCAATTAACTGGTCGCGAATCATTTCGTCCTGCAACGCACCAAACTTGCATGTGCTAGCCAATCCCCGCAAGTTGGCTACATACTGTTGCACAGACTCACCGGGCAGCTGGTGTCTTTGGCGGAACAGAAAATGTCGAAGAGAGCGCTCTGTGGGGCTGCAAAGTGTGCGATCAGTAGTTCCACGGCTGTGTCATAATCGCTTGTGGTGCCAGACTCAAGCGCTCCCAGCACGTGCTGATCCTCAGCTCCCGAGCAATGCAGTAACCTTTTTGCGGGCTGCGCTCACGTCAGTCAGCCCCACTGCCAAGATGAAAGTCTCAAAGGACTGTAACCAGCGAGTCCAGGGAATCGGAGGCTCGCCGGGTAGAGCAAGGAAAGGAGCAGGAGGTGGTAGTGCGATATCAGCCATCCTCGTCGCCAAATGTTGTGTTTGCTAACTCAATGCATTATCAAACAACACTTGTGTGAGAACACAACAATGAGCATTCAGTACAAGTGAATCTGGGTAAATCTCGTCTCTGTGTGTCTGCAGGACTGTTCGTGCAAACGTGGGTCCCGTCTTTAAGGGCATGTGTAAAAACTTCTCGCGGTCGCAGGGTCACGGCTACATCAGACCAGCTCACGGTGGAGAGGACATCTTCGTACACATCTCAGAGTGAGTCAGAGTTCAGACTGAAGCCATCAGATGCTGTGATCTTCTGCTTTTAGTGTCATCAGAATCAGGTTCACGTCACACTTCACAACCAAGAGTAAAAATAGAAGAAAAATGAATAATAATAATAAAAAAGTATAACAACAACCCTACAAAAATGATTTTCAAAATTGTAGATACAACAAACATTATTGGAGTATGAAGAAAAACTCTATTTTAGTGTTTCTAAATTCCACGTTTAATTCATTGTGTCACTTGTGAAATTTGTGAAATTCACTGGAAATTTCTGAGTGAAAACTTTTTTTTTTGTGAACAATGATTAAACATGAAAAATATAAAAATAATATGTTAAAGTGTTATTGAATAATCAAAAAATGATAAATCAACAATGTAATTTAATAATATTTAAAATTTTAAATTAGTAGTAGTAGCAGCATGAAGTATAATAAGAACAATCATTTATAAAATATAACAAAATAACTATCATAATAAAACAATAATAATTTTATAAAGTATAATAATAATAATAAAGCTAACAATACAATATTTAAATATATATATATACTAATTGTATAAAGTATAACAAAAACAATAAAATATGATTTTTATTAAGTATATTATTAATAACTATAACAGTAGTAATCATCATTTAATAATAATAATACATTTGTGTCCAAAGCTTTAATTATTTTCTGTGGTTTTAGAATTTTTTAAGACAACTACAAAAAATATTGTTAAATCTGTTGAAATAAAAAAATAAAACGTTGTATAGCACATGTATGACTTTGTTTTTTTTCCCAGATTTTTAATACAAATTATACATTTAATCAAGAAAAAAAAAGTTTCTACATACAACCTGATATTTATTTGAAGTAGCTGTGCTGTTTACCGTAGAAGAAAATGTCATGTTTGTTTTCTGATGAAGAATCACGGTAAAATGTTGTCAGATGCAGCAGCTTCATATCTCAAATTTCCCAGTGTTTTAGAGGTTTTTCTGCTGTCATGTGTTCGTGTAAATCACTTGTCCATCTCTCTCTGGCAGTATTGAAGGAGAGTATGTTCCTGTGGAGGGAGACGAGGTCACATACAAGGTCTGTCCAGTCCCGCCCAAGAACGTGAAGGTCCAGGCCGTGGAGGTGATCATCACGCACCTCAAACCAGGAACCAAACACGAGACCTGGTCGGGCCAGATCATCAGCTCCTAGGATCCAGTCGGCGCAGGACTGCAGGGAGGGAGGAGGGTGGGTTTTCCCAGAAGAGAGAGCAAAGCATCATGGGAAGGCTTTTGAAAGTAGAAGGGTGCAGAGAATGTTGAGTTCAGCAGAACGAGCTGCGTTACGGGAACATTAGACCGCAAACAGACACTACGCAAGTATTTATTTCACACGTCCATGTGGTTCGAAAAGTCTCCAAATATACGTCGCATTCGCAACAGAGGTTTGCGTAGAGCTTGTTTCCGGTTAAATGAGTCGTCTGTAGGTGTGAGAAACTGTGAAATGATATTTGAACATCCTCAAACTGGACTGTGAAAGAATCAAACGCATCGATTCGGAGGCACACGCTACACTTGTGGCTGTTTTTGGCTCTTATATTTATTTTTCTTTATTTATGCATTAATTTTGTAATGTTAAATTGAGGGTAATAGGGTAATAGGGTGGATCTCACAAAAACCTGTCCAGAACATATCATATTCACAGTTATATTCACCCCAAAATCAAAATGGAAAAATTAAGCAATTATGTCCTGCATAAAGATTTTCAGGACAATTAAACACATTTACCCCCAAATTCATAACACTGCAGAAAAATATCTTATTTAAATTGTAAAACATTAAATATCATAATTGTATTACTTGTACCGACTGTACTGGTATTTTATTCATGCATTTTACAGATTTTAATTAAAAAATCTTGAGAATCATTACTGAGAATAAAAAATAATGTCTAAAAATGTTGATAAACAACAGTACAGCATTCAATGTTTTATTTAAAGCAATGAGAATTTTAGGGGGTAGATGCTTTATTCTCATAAAAGTCACAATGCAAAAAAAAAAAACTCGTAATGGTCCTAAAGTTAACCTTCATTTTCATTATGCAAAATATTATTCATTTGATTTCAGGGTGAAGTATGAATCAGATGTGATCTTGGCAGGTTTGTAGATGTTGGAGAGGAAATAAGACTGCTAGGCTCTGGTTCTAACTATCAGCAGTATACACTCCTGGTGTGTCGGTCAGGACACAAAGAATGAGGAGACTGGAGCTTCTTTCCAAAGTGTATTGAATATTAATAAATCCAGGTGCATTAACAAACCGTGCATTAATTCCCAAATAACATCAGAAAGGCAGTAATACTGGTTAATCCTTCCACATTATCAAAACTTGACTGATTACAGACCGATTACTATGTAAACTGTAACATCTAACTCTGTATTTCGCAGAAATTACATAGCATATCTTGTTTATCTATCGAACGATCACACGTGAATCGTTACATGTCCGTACATGCCAGTGTAAACTACAAAGTTCAAACACATTTAACAACATATGGAAATTGAAGAAACTTACTTTATGGTCATGAACTAACACTTTGAAACACCAAACGCCAACAAACATCCAAATAATAGGCAGGAAAACTAAGTGCGCAGCTGCCGTTCTCTCAGTAATAACACAATGAGGCAACAGGCAGAAAACTTGTACAATAATGCCTCCTACTGGATGCACCTGGAAATGCGCTCAACAAACTATCAAATAGGAGTCCCTCAATAAAAAAACTTCCTTTCTCCAGGAGCCTTTTATACAGTAGAGTTTCATCTATTGGGCTCGGTTATATATGCTGGAACTGAAGCATCATGGACTAATATTGCACTTGAAACTCGAAACCCCAAATATAAACTGCCAAACTGACTTCATCTCCCAGAACTCTTTCTCTGGAGCTTTTCAGGGTAAAAAGCAGCATTTTGTAGACAGCTGAAGAATAACAGTCGGCTAGCAAAACCATTTAAACAGCAGTAGCGACTTTAAAGATCTTGTGTTGTTTTTACTGTATGTGACGTTGATTATGTGATCAGAGATCCAGTCACGTGCAGAACTGTTGCGTTGTTTGTTTGGTCACATGATCGGTAGCATGTTCTTCAGTTTGTTTAGTGATTCGATCGTCAGATTTCTATGCTTCTGAACCCTCATTTGGGTTTTAACTGATGTTTGTTTTTAAACGTCATTTTTATTTTCAGCACTTTTTAGAGCTCAGATCACTGTGGTCAACATCATTACCATGTGAACTTTGCAGGACTAATAAAATTCATTTATGATTTACACGTTTGTAGGCTATCTTACTGCAAAGCACGTTATTAATCATAAAAGTAGGCTAATGTTTGCATGGCAATATTGCATTAGTTATAACACCTGCACATACACAAAATACACCTTAAGCATCCGTAAACAGATCAGACTCTATAACAATTCATGAAAAAAAACTTGTATTTAAAATAAACAGACATATTCATGATTCATCACAAGGCATAATAGCATTTGCATTTTACACTGATTGTTTTCTTTCAGATTTTGAACCATGAAAATAGCATTACTGTTTCAGTTTTTAAGTGACGTGATACAACTTTACTTTCTTTTTAAGTGTAACAGAAAACAATACAGATAGAGATAATCAATAAATGAGTTTGTTTAGAATTAAGGACACATAATTTCTTTAATCCGGCACCGTTTACATCATTAGTGTAATTTTTTGATATGAATCAATTCAAGTTAAAGTGCATTTATGCCATCAGATATGAAGCAACATTCATAGCATGAGATCAATCGGACTATGAATTCTGAATTAGAAATACTTGATGTCCGGTTAAAAAAACGTCTTACAATGCCCTGGAAATCTATGGGATCAGCACCATGTTTTCAGGGATCAAGGGGAGTGTTTCAGCGATGACGCGGATTCTGTCTGGAATGATTAACATGTAAATATCACATCAATCAATTATTAATTAACTTGGCGTCAAATCTGACAAGATTTTATCGTTTCAGTCAATCTATATCCTCTCACTATACAAACATGTAGCTCCAGACCATTCATTAAATATCCAGAATTGTCATAATCTTGTAAATATCCAGAGTCCAGTCCGAGAGTACAGAAGGGGGATGAACAATCCACATTCAACTAAGCACAAACATCGCACATCTCAAATCACCTGCGACAGTAAATAAGATCAGAAAAGCATGACAAAACTTGAACTTAACATGGAACAGACCTATAGTCACGTTGCGATTGGTCAGAAACAGGGGTCACGTTCACACCGCGGATCCCATGTCACTCGATTGGGTCCATTTACACGAGTGACTAACGAATTCAACTCCTGAACATTTAATGCGGTGCCAGCAGCATTTGTATTAAATCTGATACAGTGAAATTAAACACTTAACTGTTTTGGACACCGACGGCTCATCTGACCCAGATAGCACACGTACGTCTGCAAGATGTCTGTTAAAGGTCTCTTGATCTGGAAAGCATCTGCTGTTTACAAACATCTGACAGACGTCTGTAAGATGTCAGGTTTACACACATTCTGAATCATAAACATCTTAAAGACTTCTAATAGATGTCTATTTGACACCTGATAGAAAACATCCTATAGACGTTTTGCAGATGAGCAAACACTCTAAAACATACATCTTGTAGATGTCAAATAGACGTCTCCGTGACGTAAGTGTGCTATCAGGGGAGGTGCTAGAAAACTATAGAAACAAATGTGTGTCTTCAGTAGGCTATTTCATCAAACAGGGCCGTAACCACTGCAGATCTGATTAAGAATCAGATATGGCCAAATTTGTCTCTTAGTTTCTGATATTCTTGATGCTGCTCAGCTGCACTCTATTGCTCTGTTTATGACACGTTTTATTTATTTATTTTTTTCTGCCTATAAAGGCGCTCATCAGTGTGAAATAATTGAGATGGCCAATCAAATAAAAGGAGGCAGGGTTTACCGTTCAAAGAAGCCGAGCAGGAATTCCAGCGCTACGCTTAAGTTTTAATGGTTGAAGAATGTGAGGTAAGATGTAGCTTATAGCTAAACATTTAATATCCGACAACTGTTGTACGAGCAGTTTTTGGCACATTAAGAGTGGATGTGCGAATATTTTAAAGTAAAACATTTAAAATGCATTATTTTTACCATAAATTGTACAACATTCCTATTATTCCACTAATTCCTTTGAAAAATTTAATTATTTTATTAATTTAACTAAATTAGCACCGTTACGTGATGGAGCACACTAGGTAAACAAACACAAACACCTCTTACTAATAACTGATAGCTAATGTTACTTTGGTTAAAAAAAGTTGGCTTCCATGTTTTAAGTTCACAGCTTTGAGATGTCAAACACTGCACTGTGTCAACAACCATCATCATTTCTGGAGTGAGTCCTGTGTCCTGTGCATCATTCAGAGGATTCATTGTATTTTACATACAGTTGTCACTCCGGAAATGTTGCAGTGTGAACGTGGCCACAGGAAAACAGCTTTTTTATAAAAAAAGAGGGTATCATTAGATTTAAAATTAACATTTGAAACGATTTAAATTTAAAAAACTATGAACACACTGATGAGGCTCCGTCAGTGATATTTACATACAGTCCCTTTAGTCTGCGGATCAGCAGTGGTTTGGTTCTGTCTCCATGTCTGATGGTTCTCAGGCTCAGTGCAGCAGACTGCATTACCCACAGTGACCAGCAGCGGGCGCAGTAGCACTGCACACAGGCAGTCTGGTGTATGTGCAGGTGCATGCAGACGCTTTCACGCCTCATTGGGTGGAGCGTTAAAGAACATCTCCCTGCAGAGCCGAACCGTGTCTTCAGGGGAGCAGACGGTGAAGCCGATGGTACGAGGGTCTTCGAAGATCTCGTAGTCATTTCCACCCTAAATCGTTAACAAATAATAAAAATAAATAGACATAAACACACATTAATATATATATATATATATATATATATATATATATATATACAGCCATTCGATTACGTACCAATGAAGTTTCATTGCCGAAAAAGTAGATTGCGTCCAATCCTTCCTGCTCCAAGACGTCCAGACAGAGGCGTTTGTCCCAGCCCTCTGGGAAGATGTCGAAACTGATCAAACCCCCTGCAGACAATGACAAAACCACTGATCTATAATAGAGAACTGGATTGCTCATGACGTCATGAAAGTGAAGCCGCAGCGCCGCCATATTGGTAATCCCTAGTGTGCGTAAATGTTCTATTGAATTAATAGGAAATTGTATGATTTTAACGAAAAAACATTGCCTAACAAGTCAGCATTTTTAAATCACATGTACATTCTTACAATGCAAACACCCTAGGCATGTGGTTATATTTTTAATGTCGGGAATTTCCCCTACTTATTAAAAAGCTACGTTCATTACAGAAGCGAACATCATGAACATGATACACATCAGACAGACACGACCTCAACATATATAACAAATGACAAAGTGCTCATTCTGAAATCTGAATAAAGATGGCGGATCGTACACTTCCGGTGGCTTCACTGCCTGTTGGCAGTTTAGAACGCGATGAGCAATCCAGTCATTATATATAGATCAGTGGACAAAACCCACTATTAAGAGGAAATTTAAGAAAAGATAGTCCGATTCATTTAGCATTGGTGTAACCTTGAGCATCAAAAGTTTATCAAGGATGCCTGCAGTGTTTTTCCAAGTTAATGGTTTGGAGATAATGTTCAGTAAAGGTGTAGTGAAAGATTTTAGCTGTTTGAAACTTCTACCAGCTCTCATCCCCATAAATCAACACATGCTGGCCAATCTGATGCCAGCAAACCTGAACATGTCAGTTTTCCAGAATTTTCAATCTGGTTTCCAACCGCATCACTCAATGGCTCAAATAGTATAATATAGTGAGAATGTAGAGGAAAAGAACAGAGCCTAAATTGAGCAAAAGTGTGCAATTAGGTGCAGATGCTGATATTTATATGGCAAAAAGTAAGATGAAATTCTGATGCTTGTACTGTAAATCAATGAGATCTTTATAACAGTATAGTACAGGGGTCGCCAACTGGCGAACTCCAGTCCAAATACGCCATGAGATGCGTCTATCCGGACCGCGAAGCCTTTTGACATAGTGAAATAATTAAATGCCAAACTCTATTTTCTAACAAAATCTAATTTATATCAAGCACATCAAGGTCAGCTCAGTAGCGTTTGGGTCCTACGGTGCCAAGGGTTGCTACTACAGTTAACTGTTGCTACAGTCAGACATGCAGTCATGTGCGCAGATAGTTGACAGGTCTTTAAAAAGTCTTAAATTTTGTTGTATCAAGGCCATAAAACATATTAAATGGTACAATAAAGTCTTGATTATGATTTAAGGAGGTCTTGGGGACGGTAAGACAAGAATTGCAATACGGCTTAATGTGATGATTAAATATCAAAAGGCTGTGATTTAATTGAATATGAATGCTGCATGTTTCAAAGTCTGCTGCTGGGCTGCTTTTTGTGCTTCCGTTACCGGGGAAACCGCTATATTTCTACCATTCCAAAAGCACCACCTGCTGGCAGAGAATGAATTAGCATTTTTAATAAGCCCATGTTTTTATGCAGCAAACAGTTGTAAATGTGAACTAGTGGATCGACCAGAAGATAATGCATTATAAAACTTTAAAAAATTAAGACAGTAATATATATATATATATGTTATTTAATTAATATAATAAATGATTGATAATAATTGTTTAAATTAATATAATTGATACTTTTGCTTAAAAAAATCAATTTTCTTAAAAAATGTTTTAAAGGCTGAAAAGTTAATCATTTTATAAATCCTTTTGTTTTTATGAAAACCTATATCTGAACTCTAAATCATGCTTTTTACAGTCACTTTAAAGGGGTCCTATTATGCTCTTTTACAATGTCTTGAATTTGTTTTGGGGGTGTACTAGAACATGCTCTCATGCTTGGTGGTTCGAAAAACGCATTATTTTTTACATAATTTACATTATGACAATACCTTTCTCCCCAGTCTGGCACAAACGGCTCGATTAGTTCTGGGTTTGATGAAGGCCCGCCTTCCGAAAAAAGAAATGTGATGTGATTGGTTAGCTGCGGATATTGCAAGACATAATAGAGTGGTAACGTTATTGTTTTTTTTTGTTTTTTTTGGCTAAATCACGTTTTAAGGAGGGTAAGCCACCTTCACAAGGAGGGTAAGCCATAGGCTTGCCGCGATAGACGGTGTTGACGGTGATACCGGTGTTAAGCCGCAACACCGGGAATCATCACAATTAAAAGAACCAAAGACTTAAACTACTTCAGTCTGTGTGCATTGAATTTATTTAATACACGAGTTTCACAATTTGAGTTGAATTACTGAAATAAATGAACTTTTCCACGACATTCTAATTTATTGAGATGCACCTGTATAATCAAGTAAAGTTAAGTTGCTTTAGTCCAGTAAGTGTTCATCTGGAAATATTACTAACAATATCTTACTATCAGTTATTCTTATATCTGCCTTATAAAAATCAGTAAAGAAAAACAGAAAAAAAGACACAGGAACCATAAGCTGAAGGTGGACATTGTACAATTACACTAAAGTCAAAACACAAAAAGTCAAAACTGTCAATCAGATGACAGAAGGCATGTAGTAGATAATGTGCGACAGGTTTTTCAGCAAAGTTTTGATTTAGAGGCCTTGGAAATGAGTGTATCACATATGATACAGTAGGTTTTTTAGGGTTAATCTGTCATTTAGTGTGTTCCTCCAAAATGAACCCATCCAGCGGTTTTAAAGCCGCAGCTCAGCAGTGAAACAGAGAGTTTAACGAGTTTACAAGCCCTGAGGCTCATTCTCACAGTAATTACCCTTTTTGTGTGTGAGATGGTCTGTCTTCAGAGACGTGAACTCCGTGACTGTTTGTCCTCAGAGAGATTGAGAAACTCTGCAGGACCGAAATCAGTCGTTAAAAATGAATTATCGTCCCACACACACCCTCAACTCACACAGACACTCATTAGTGTCCCTCCACTGGACTGCAGCAACATTCCAGCACTGACTCAACAGTTGCTCGAGCAACAGCCAATAAGAGGGCTTGATCACCTCACACCCCTGGCCCCTCCCCCTCTGACTGTCCATCACACAGAAAAAGAAAAACATAAGGCCGGTGTGTGAGAAACTGAGCTGAACTTTACAGGCAAAACTGCTGAAAATGGAGTCCAGACGTCAAAGCTAACGCATGACCGTGTGTGTGTGCGCACAGCAAACTCAAACAGGTTGTTGAGTAAACACTCGTTTACTCTCACGAGTCACGAGTGCATCCGTTAGCGCTCGCTTATCATCTTTAACACAGATAGCGTGCGTGCGTGTGTGTCTTTTGTGCTGTGCAGGTACAAACAGCTCTGTTTCAGCACGGCTCATTTGCTTCAGATCATCAGAGAGCTGGTGATGTCATTTCCTGCTCACCTCTGGTGAACCGCAGGCCTTTTCCAGCAAACTCCTTCTGCAGAGCCGCCACAAACTTCTCTCGTATCTTCTCTCTCTGCGGGACAGGAGAGTTTGGATTGAAGTTTTGGGTTGTTTTTAATGTGTGTTTAGGTTCATTAGTGCTTTAAATGAAAACAATCAATTCGTATGGACCTGTTCACACAGGAACACAGATCGTCTAATGACAACTGTCCAACTTGCTTTACTAAATAGACCTTAAATAGACCTTTCATTGGCAATTTGTTTGATTTTCTGTTTCATCGCTCTTGATATAAACAGACCATTTAATGAAACCCGTTTTGGGTTTTGTGTGAACAAATCCTCAACTTTTAGCCAATGGACCCTTTTCACAAGACTGTGATGATTCATTTAATGGTCATCAGCATCGTAAATCCTAGAAAGTTTTTTACATTTTGAGTTTTAAAAAAAATGTATGTACATTTATAACACTATACTTTGTATTATATCTACTTTGCATCAAATTAAGTGCCCCTATTATGGGTAATGAAAGGTTCATATTTTGGTTTTGGGAGTCCCCAACAACAGGTTGACATGCATGCAAGGTCAAAAAAATAACTTTCATTGTCTTATAATATGCATTTATTTTTACCTTAATTGCTCAACTACTCCCAAACGATTCGCTCAATGATTCATTTTTCCAAACCCCTCCTTTGCGTTACGCTAATCTGCGGTGATTGGTCCTATTGGTCTCATTTTCATTTCATCTGGCCTGTAATGCCTGATAAAGCATCGTTTGTGAGAGCAGTGCTGCTTTGTGTACAGCGTTACCAGGGAAACCGCTATTTTTACCGCTCCAAAAGCAGCACCTAGTGGCAAAGAATGAATTTGCATTCTCATTCACACCAACGGGAAAAGACCAACAAGTGGGCGGGCAATATGCTAATGTATCATGTTGAAGTCAACATGAAACGGCTTGGGATTCGTTTTAAAAACAACTCATGTAACGCCCCTTACCATAATCGCGAGCTTCATCTTTCAAAATAAATGTAAAGACAGAGCCCGAAAGGGGAACAGAGTCGCGTGACAGACACAGTGATGAAGCTGGTATGTGTTTGCAGTACACAAGCCACGGTTAAGACAGCTGACTCCACTGTGATGTGACCCTGTCTCTCTCTCTCTCTCACACACACACACACACACGCGCGCACACACACGATGCTCAAAACTCCGCATTTGAACAGTCAATAGCAAATACTTAAACTAATAACAAAACAGTAGCTGATTCAGAAGCGCCAGATTGTCATAGCAAAGTCAGAATTACCTCCTCTCCTAGGTTCACGAAACGGTCGTCCATAAAATGCATTGCTGTTCTGTTGTAAGTGATCCAAATAAAGTGCTTTTGCTTTCGCACTGAAACACACAGTGTCTCCCTGACATGGCTGCTTCAACCCTAACTGCGGTTACTGAAACCACGCCTTCTTTCTTTGCGTGCACATTTGGGCTGCATTATTCTAATATTTCCACATAGTGAGGTAGATATGTGGGGGCGTGTTAGAACGAGCCGTTTTAGGGGGGCGTGGCAGAGTCTTAACTTTGATAAAGAATATCTCTTTGGTTTTGAGACTTTAGGCTTTGCAACTTCAGGGATCTTATCTATGCACAATCAGCTTGTAACACTCCAAAGAGAAAGGAAAACTTGAAATCGCATCATATGATCCCTTTAAGACTTTGCAGGATGTTTTCATTCACTTAGAGCTGTGTTACACACTGCATGAAAGGTCATTTTCAAAAATCCATAATAGGGGCACTTTAACGCTAATGTGAGGGTGTTTCTAATGTAGCCTCTATGGGAGGGACGGTAAATTTGACATCGTTCTCTCTTCTGACTGCTGAGCACTTATCAGTCTCTCTCAATTTTTTCTCTTCGTTTGAAAGTCGTGAAAACACTATCGTGGAGTTTTTCTTTTGTTTTTGAGCAAATGGAAATGCAAAAAATATATTTGTGGTACTCTTCCATTCACTGCTCTTGAACTTGAAGTTATGACGACTTCTGCTGCTGAGAAACCCAGAAATGTGAAAAAGGCCCATTCTGGAAAAATAACAGTGCTTGTAAACTGAGAATACCTTGTCGATTTCAGAGAACTCGATCCGCTCTTCTAGCGTGCAGCTGCGTCCGATGGGTGAGATGTTGATCATGCCGTTACGAAACTCAATGAACGTCCCTCTGAGAGAGAGAGATTTGGTTTAAGTTATTAAATGTGGTTTGCTGAATTGTAATGACATTACAGGTGACCAGCTCTGGAGTGTGCGTGTTTGTTACCGTTTCTTGGGTAGTTTGATGAGCCCCATGTAGCTGAGACAGAAGTTGATGAGGTCCTGCAGTAACTCCTCACCCAGATGATTCTGAATGGCCTGAGAAACAGATTGAAAAAATTAAAGACACTTTAGAGACTTTCAATGAAAGTTCTAAAAAGAATCTGAGAACAATTTGTATCAACACAGAGACTGGAAAAAAAAATAAAGACATTTTAGAGTCATCCAATGAAAGTTCTAAAAATTATTCCAATTCGGTAACAGCACCATTAAAGAACTTCTATATGATATTTGAAACATGTAAGACATTTTTATATTTTCAATCACCTGTTTAGAGATGAGTTTGCCGTCTTTGTATTGTACGGTTCCATTTTCTGCGAAGACGTAGTCAAACTTGTGTATGACTGCAGTGAGAAAGAACAAAACAACAGAATGAGATGCAATCAAAGTGCTCTAAACCCATCTGCTCTGGTGAACATCTTATCATCATCCTGGTGACCTTTACCTGTATTACACAACACACACATACTGATGTAAACAAGCTCATTTACACTTTGAGAGCTTCACTGCTCTTTCTGATTCATTCAATATCATATATGTTTTTTTGTTGACTGGATAACTTTATAATTCATGGCAACAAATAGCTGTCGTTGTTGCAATAACACATCAGATCCGGATTCTGCTCTAGTTCGAGTGAGAATGCAGTTGCATTCGGTTCTAAAGTGTACTGTTCTCAGTCTGATTCAATCATGATTTCTTGGTTTATCTAATCAGATCTGCACAATTCAAATGCCACATGCTACACTGATAATCATCAAACACTGATGACACTAGAAACTGATCTAGATAAACAATAAGAGAAAAGTCAAACATGGAGTTGAGGCTGAAATTAACAACCACAGTTAAGACAGAATCTCAAATTTTTCATCTATACAGCAATGAAATTAACATTTGCATTTTACATTTATGCATTTTGCAGATGCTTTTTCCTCAAAGCAACTTCAATTCCATTTAAGCCATGCATTTGATCAGTTTCCATTGCCATACCGTTTGGGCAACAACTGCTTCTCAGATGTTTCTCATAAGAAAAAGACCATAGTAATCTCACATGTGTCTCCTCTGTTGTTTTAGAAAAAATCTGAAGAATGTCTCAAACTGTGCACAGACATTTGCAATCGAAAAGTCTCAACATTAAATCAAACCTTTCTCATCAAACTTTCCTTTCTCATCATTCATATTAATCTGAGACAAAAGGTGCAGTTTACAGAAGCATAACTGAGAACTAAGCCTTCCGAGCTTTAATAAAGAAGCAACCTGTAAGCAATATTTTGGTCAGCCATAGTAGTGACGTCTACTGGTGTTGATTTCATAACCATTCATTCCAATGGTCACAAATGCATTTCATTAATTGGGTTCTAGACTGAGGGAATTATGGGATATCAGCTGTTGTGTTAATGTGATCCAGTCAAACCAGTTCCTCCACATTCCACATCTGATGCAACACCCAAAACCCATTAAACACATGTTTGACTAATGATTCTAAAGACTCGAGACCGTCTGCTGGCTTCCATGATGAAATGTATGATAGGCCTACATAACATTATCTAACCTTCACCTCCTTCTCCGAGCTGTTCTGCGATTTTGGAATAATCTGAACCGCCCACCACGCCGATCTTCACCTTCTTTCTCAAGGCCTGGAAAAAATCGTCCAGCTCAGGGTCAATCTTCTGCAGACACACAAACAGTATTACATCACGGAAGGGTTTCTGATGTGACCTGTGGCTTCAGTGCCCCTGAAACTGATTTATGAGTTCATTGAACAGTGACATCCATCTGTTCAACAGGTTTCAGAGTATTTTGTGTCCACTTAACAAGTAGACAAATAGTCTAAATTGGTCACAGAGCAACATTGGCTAGTCTCATAAAGCATCATGTTTGCAGCTCTGTATGTTATACTACGGTGACAGAGAAGTGCAGAGCAAATCACAATTCTGAAAACAAAATAACAAATTACAAACACAAATGCAAGTCTAAAAAACAAAATAACAATTCAGAAAGTACAACAACAATTCGATCAAACCCGGGTCGATCGCGTCAAAAAGCCAACACCACGTGCTTATCCATCTGCGCCACTGGAGCTAATGGTTTACAGCCACTTTTAACTAAATGTAAATAGACACCCCGTATTTTTTATTCCATAGTAAGGGCAATTCATACAATACATTTAAACTGAGCTACTTTAATACCATCTCCGAACTTTCTACCACGACTCTGCTGTTCTTCGGCTGGTTCTTCCCTGTATACGTTGATTGACAGATGTCTCGTCCAGTCAGCGGTGAGTAATCCCAAACCAATGGCGCTGTCTCAAACTATACCTACCTTTTCCGGTTTGTCTGATTTGTCGTTGTGTTTTCTGACTTGTTATTTTTTTTCGAATTTGTCATTGTGTTTTCTGACTTGTTATAATGTTTTCTGGATTGTTGTTGTGCTTTCTGAATTGTTATTTTGTTTTTTAGACTTGCATTTGCGTTTTTAATTTGTTATTTTGTTTTCAGAATTGTGATTTGCTCTGCACTTCTCGGCCACCGTACTATACTTTATGTTTATGTTTTCAGCAGACGTTTAAAGTGCACGTTAGTCACGTTAATGGCAGTGAGCTGGTTATGGCAGTGTTCTTTACTGACGGGTTGCGTAAGGGAACGCTGTGTGTTCTTCTGTCAGAGCTGCAGACTGTCAGGCTATCACACTACATGAAGTCATTCGAATCATCTGTGATTCATAACAGTATGCTATGGAGGTAAATAGGAATAGACGTTTTAATGAACGTAAAAAAACTCCAGGCGTTTAAGAGTATCCTGAAGGTATGGCAGATGAGCAATAATCCCAGCAAGATTAATCAGCGAAGCATTAAAACAGAACACTACCCTGACAGTAAAGCCCCGTTCACAACAAGAACGATAATGATGAATTACAGTTAACGTCCACACCAACTGATGTTCTATTTATTCTAAACGCACGCTGCAGTTGTGTGGAAATAATTAAGCACTTTAAAGAAGACAATTTTTGATTGGCTGTGTCAATGTATCAACGCTGTAATAGTGATACAATGGCACCGTTCAGCGTTTCCGCTATTCTCTTGAAGTAAGAACGGTTTTAAAACTTTATCGCTATCGCATCTTGGTGTGAATTGGCTTTTAACGTTGTAAAACGGCATTTTTGTGTGTGTCTGTCTTAACACGTTCTGTTTAAGCTGTAAAGGTTTTTACATTCATTTTTTCATCGCTAGAACCTTCACATAAGTTCCAGGAACTGCTTTCTGGAGGAGGAAAAGACACGGACAGCTGAGGACAGGATTGATGATGCAACACCTGAGGCCACTGATACCAACTCATCTGAACGTAAATAAACACTGCATGTCCAGAACGGCATGTTAAGTGACATGCAGATTTCTGTGAACTGTTCATGCAACAGAACGAACCGCCGGGGCACAACGTTCCTCCAACAAACTGTTCAAGAAACGCATAATGTTCACCCTATACTAAGCGCCTTTGGTAATGTTTAGCAACTAACTAACGTTTTAGTAGCCTATGTTTTTTAATTCCCCCCCCAAACCATTACCTAACATTCCAAGAGCGTTGTATGGGAACCACTGGCTGATGTATACGTGCAGAACGAGGGTGCCCTACTGTACAAACACACAAAAACACACTCGTTCACTAATAACACACGAGACATGCTTCACCTACACACACAGATCAGCGCTGCAAACAGAAACATTGTTACATAAGGATTAAGATGTCAATCTCAGAGAGGACGCATCTTTTATAACCCTTTAATTGTTATGCATTAGCTTAATATCTATTACATGTAATGTTATCTCATAGCTATCTTGTGGATAAAAAAAAAAGGCTCGCATATTTACCTCTCTCGGGGGTGTCAGCGTTCCGTCCACATCAAACAAGCACAAAACATTTCGACCTCCGGCTACACGAGACTTTATATCCATTTTTTCTTGTCCAGCAATTGAAGTAGACATAAAATAAAATTACAAATCAAATAAGACAATTAAATATATACAAATCAGACTCTAAATGACTCAAGATGAGTCAATGCATAAGAATATAAACAGTCTCTCGGCTTTCTTGAAACCGAAAGATAAAGAAGTCAATACTGATGAGTATTATTTACTAAGATTACAGTGTATACTGCAGGCTACATGATCACTGCTGAGTGTGAATGAATCCGCACATGTGGTTCTTTCTGCAGCATTATCCGCCCTGCATGGGGAGGGTTCGGCCTCAGCCAATCAAATGCGCAAATAGATCTGGGGGCGTTACTGCGCTGTGAGATGAGTGCATGGAATTCGGAAGCGTCACGTAACAAGCACGGTCAAACTCGGAGATACCTCTCACCTACTAAATTACACCTGAGCATAACAATAACAACAACAACTGCGGCAGCATTCCGGAAAATAACTAAATAAGAACATACATAAAAAGGTATTTTCAATTAACTGTAATGAGGGAATGTACGGCGTTAAACCTGAGCACAAATTATATTATAAATTAAATTATATAATTCTACACAAGAATATATTGAAATGACCTGTATAAAAATACAATGTAAAAAAAATAAACAGTGTAAAATAAATGTAAAAAAAATAGTTCTCTTCCCCTCTTCTTTTGAACTTTACAACTGATTGGTGGCCACAGAAAATCTGCTCAAATTAGGTTGACCTCTTTGTGCTGCCTCTGTTGTTCTATGCACAAGAACATGGTCTATCACAGTAGCTCTGATTTCATCTGAAATGGCTGTTCTTGGTCTTGCTCTTCCTCCACCTCATATTGATAGATGCATCTGTGCACTTTGTAGGCCTACTGGCTTGTATTTTGTATATTCACATATTTAGAAACAAGTGTGAACATTTTTGAATTATTGTGTGTAAACGATGACAGCTGTGTTGCAGTTGTGCTTAACTTTTGGTTTCTTGTGTTTAGGGTTTTGCATCACAGTGCAAATTGTGTCTTAGTGCGTGGGTTTAGAGTTTTGCAAAAAGAGTGCATGAGATCTGTAAACTGCCTGAACTTGTTTAAGGTTTTGCAAAAAAAAAAAAAAAGATTTATTTGACAAATTGGTTTAGGCTGTTGAGAATTTGGTTCAGAGAATGGGGTTTAGTGTCTTCGCTGTAAATAAAAAGTTAAAGTAAAAGTACAGGACTTAAAAGTAAGAATCCGAAAAGTAGCCTAAAACAAATATTTTGGTTTTGGTTTCGTTTCACTGTACGCACACGCATATAAGCATTAGAGGTTCACTACAATAGTGAAACTACTGAGTGAGACCATCAGATCTCGGGCTGCTGTCGGTATCTGTGAGGTGTTTTGTGCTGTACAGCGTCACCTGCTGCCGACATTCAAAACTAAATTTTAATGAACATTATAATATGTGTAATATTTTTTTCTCTTTAGCTCTAAATTGGATTAATATATTGAAGGAAAAGTACGGTGATGTTTATAAAAGAGGAAGGATTGTATTTGAGTGTTTTTGCATTCGCTCGCAAAACTTTTGTGATGGGAATTTGAAATATGGGAGGAAAAATACTTCAGTTCTTTTGCGAGCAAAACGAAACGTTTCTAGGCGGAACGCAAGGTTTAGCGAGTGAAGGCCATGAAATAGCCTATTTCCCCTCATTCTCATATTTTAAATAGGCCTACCTAAATGAAAATTTAGTCTATCGTCTCAGTCTCACAGAACTGCCTCAGTGTCGGCTAAAGGCCGATTAAACATCAGCACCTGACGGAACAAACGGGTCCCTGAAGCTGAATTAGTTACGAAATCACTGGAAATCACTAACGGCCGTTAGGCTCGACTAAACCTCATCGTGCTGTTAATATTAGCTGGATTTGAGTGATCACCGTTAGTCAGACAAACACAGAAGAGGAAGAGAAGTTTAACGTGAGCCCTGCGTTTAAAAAGGAACCCATTTGCTTCCGTCTCTGACTGAATATGATTGTTCCGTGTTTGAAAACAATCAGGCCAGATGCATTCTAGACAGATGCAATTGTTTTAGACTTCACTGTCATTGGTGAATTACGGTTAGTCAGCGTCCAAATCAACTCGTCGATCACTGCTGTATTTTCTTACTATTTTGGGTCTGTCCTGATTTAACAGTTCTCTTATTTATAGGCTAACCCATAAGACACTGAGAAGTTTTCAGTGATAATAAAAGCATTTTTATAGCCTATTTCTTTGGCACAAAGCTGTTTGATTTAAGTGGAATGTATCGTGCAAGATGAAAACTACCCGCTAAATAGGCCTAACAACGAAATAATTCGTTATACTTTATTTACTTCTTCAGTTGGGTGATTTTTCAGCTAGGGGAACTTTTCGGTCCTCTTGTTTTGAAAATAATCAAAATTCAAATAGGCTAAGTTTCTTGTATTTTGTTTCTCTAAAATGTGAGAAATGTCATTAGAATCACATAGAGCATCATGAATATAATTCAAGGCTGTCAAGGCCATCATCAGATTTTTATTCCATTTGTGATCAATGTTTAACAGATCATTTGAAGAATATGCTTTTAACTTATTAATAACTTACTGTGATCTGGGACCTGATTTCTCACGGTCATCACACCCAGATTTCTCATCCGTCTGTAAACACTGATTCTGAGAACAGATTTTACATGAGCAGATTTACAGACCGCAATCTATCAGCTTTTATAGCACACAATCTATTTGCCACACATTCTGCTTTACAGCCCTGAAGGACCTTTGGCCCCTCCAAGGTCCTCCAGAACATTTACGAACCGCTCAGACCTTCTAGCACATTCTGTGAGCAGCAGAAACAGAGATTTATTGGACAAAAACCACCTGTGGATTGTTTGAAACCAGGTGGTTTGATGTTTATGGGACATTTTCAGAGATATTTGGATTTTATTGATTGTAATTTCAGCTGATGGATCTAAATAAAGCTCACTGATACGGTCAGCAGACGTCACCTCAGATCAAATAGAAAGCTGAAACTAGAGGGATGAAGCTTTTTCACTCAGATCAGGCTGATTTTGTTTGTTCACTGTCGGTTGTTCATTAACACGCAGAGACACACCTGAGCGCGCATTTCCTCTTCAGGTTCCTGTAAAAACACAAATGCAGAAAACTCTCGCTGCAGTCAGTATGATGTCTTTTCAGAGACGTCATGTGGACGGTGTTGTTGGAGGATAGATCTGATCTTTCTGATGTAATTAATCAGAATTTACCGGCTTCAGGAATGACTGTGGCATTAAACTGAGCAGCGTCTTTTTGAAGGACATTGGTTGTGGACGGGATGTTGGGATTGTTCTGGTTCTGGTTCGGTTCTGTGCTCTCTGTCTCTGGGTTTGATGTGTTAAGCTGCAGAAACTCCTCGGTCACGTTAAACGTGGTTCTGCTAGAGGACGAAAATTCGCCCTGGAGTCTGAAGTTTGTGAAGGACGCAGTGGAAATGGCTGTTGAAGAGGAGAATGAAAAAAACCAGGCCGAAAGTGAGTAGATTCAAAGAACGTTTAGTTCTGAAAAATAAAAATTAGGTACATGCAGGCTTTTAATTCAGTACTAGTAAAGGTGACCCACCTCTCAAACACTGAAGATCAGGTGAGACCATCCAGATTTCAGTGAATGACTTGTGTGGATCTCAAGAGTCCATGCAACTGGAAACTGGAATTAAAAGACAAAAACTTATTTCTGCAGGGACATTCTGTCCTTCAAAATACACTCAAACATATCATAGATTAGTCTTAAATTAGATTAATTTCTCCAGGCAAAGAGAAAGACAACAAAAGTAACACTATTACAAATAATAGGCTGTAATGACGTATTAAACCATTTATTTGTTAAATAGAATAGAACACAATACAGTTCAATACAATACAATAGAAGACAGTGAGGGTTGTGACTTAAGTCCTCTAGGCAAAGAATAATAAGACAGTGGTCTTAAAAAACAGTCAAGTGATTCACTTTATCCAAGTTTTAGGATCTGTTAAGGGGTAAGTTGAGCTAATTTGTGTAAAAGTAAACAAACATATTCAATGCAATAGTCAACATCATGTTTATAGCTATAATGACCTCTAAGATGCTTCACCTTTTGAAATGTAAATTTAAACCTGACTGTATACTTCAGAAATGGTAAAACTACTTTAAATTGGACAAAATCAGCCTTGATACATGACCTACTATCATGGAACTGATGCTGTCGATTAAATCGCTAATGTTAATAACAATTATGATCATTTAAATATTGCGCATTAGTCAAGACTAGCGTGACCTCTTCTCACAACCTCAGAAGTAGTTGAGTCAGTGTCCAGTAAATAGCTAAATACAATCGGTTTAAATTCCCTGATAACAAAGGCATGAAGTCATTCAGAATTAGAAGAAAACAAACACCATATGAGGTTGAGCTGCTTTTAAATAAAGCTGACTAATCAAACATGGTGGTGGTTTTGTTTATGAAGGTCTGGACTTCCAGATCAAGGTGCTGTTCAGCGGCTTTAACACGACGCATTACCGGCGCAGGGGCTGCGGCAGCAGTACGTGCGAGGCCGTGGAGATCCTCAAATCGCTGCATGTGAGTTCTGCTTCATAAAAATCTGCCTAAAGGACATTTTGAAGGACGTTCCGGTTTATTAATGCTGTCTGTCCTCAGGCACGCTGAAACATTATGGTGAAGATTTAAAGTGTCCCAGATAGCACACGTAGGCTACGTCTGCAAGATGTCTGATAACGATCTCTTGATCTGGAAAGCATCTGCTGTGTAAAAACATCTGACAGACGTCTGTAAGATGTCAGGTTTACATACATTCTAAATCAAACATCTTTAAGACCTCTAATAGACGTCTATTTGACATCTAAAAGGAAACATCCTATTGCAGATGAGCAAACACTCTAAAAAAATACGTCTTCCAGATGTAAATGCAGACATCAAATAGACGTCTCCATGATGTACGTGTGCTATCAGGGGTGGGTAAAGCCCGCAGCTGATTAGCGGTTAAATGTAATGCTATTTTCCGTTTGTTTTGTCCGTTAGAACATCAGTGAGCTTGGATGCATGATGCTGGGTCCGTCCTGCACATATGCGACGTTTCAACTGGTGGAGTAAGTTAAACTCAAACGACCAAAGACTTTTTCTTAAAATGTTATCCCCCATATTACATACAGCATGTGATTACAATTTTGGTAAGTAGTTATTTTTAATTACTAAAGGCCCGTTTCAACCAAACACAATATTTAAAAAAAATTAAGTCTATTAATTATTGTAACTCTGTAATATCGGAGTACACACCAAAACTACAACGATAACAACAGAGCGATTTTTTTCCAGCTTGAATGGTATAAACGGTCAGTCAGTATCCACCCGACGTTAAAGGAATAGTTCACCTAAAAATGAAAATGCTGTCATTAATAATTGCTCATTCTCGTTCCAAGCCCGTAAGACCTTCGTTCAACTTCAGAACACAAATTAAAACGTGAGCTTGATTCTCGCAGTGCGCGCTTAAGTAGAATGTATTTTGAATATTATCTTCCGTTGTTGACGATGCTAACATAGTTATCGTTATTGTTGTAGTTCTCGGTGTGAAGTCCCTTAACCCTAAACCAAATCATAAAGGCCTGCATTATTTCACCCCCGTCAAAATACATTGCATAGGCTAACAAATAAATTAGTACATTCATTTGAGCTAGTTTAAGTTAACAAGTATCATCAGCAGCACATTTGTGCTAAGAACAGCGTTGGATAAGTTATTCTAAAAAAATACTAGCAACTTATTAGCTACATCTTCAACAGTGTAATTTGAAAAACTGTAAATTACATAAAAAATAAGAACAATCCCTTGCTTTACTTTTTCAAGGGAAAGGTAATTAAATTACAGTAATTAATTACTCAGTAATGCATTATACCCAACACTGGCCAAGTTTTAACAACTTAAAAGTAAACAACTTTTTCACAAAAAAGAAAACATTTTTGAACAAACTGAAGAGGTGATAATTTCAATAACAACAAAATTTATGTTAAAGGGGTGCTATTATGCTTTTTCACTTTTTCAACTTTAGTTAGTCTGTAATGTTGCTGTTTGAGCATAAAAAAGATCTGCAAAGTTATACAAAGCTCAAAGTCCACTTCAAAAGAAGATATTTTATTTAACAGAAATCACTTTTCAAAAACTACAACGAACGACTCGTTTGGACTACAACGCATATTTTCCAGGATTTGTGATATCACAAATATCGACGAATGGGACGAGACCTGGTTGAGCTGCACTAGAGAAGGCAACGA
>NW_015634336.1:490186-490450 GCF_001515625.1 Sinocyclocheilus rhinocerous
GAACGACTCGTTTGGACTACAACGCATATTTTCCAGGATTTGTGATATCACAAATATCGACGAATGGGACGAGACCTGGTTGAGCTGCACTAGAGAAGGCTACGAGTGTTATCACTATGACGGAGACACGCTAGCTTTCCCCAAGGCAGATGAACTTATGGCGCTTTTCCACTGCATGGGACGGCACGGTACGGCTCGGTACGGTTCACTTTTTGGGGGTTTTCCACTGTGTGTGGTACCTGGTACTTTTTTTAGTACCACCTC
>NW_015634336.1:490853-493967 GCF_001515625.1 Sinocyclocheilus rhinocerous
TACAAATGACTGGAGGTCACCAGGTAATACTAATCCCGTGCGAATAGGGCTTTAGAGTGGTTACAATCATCCGGGTTTAAATCGCGCTCAAATTGATTTGATTTTGATGCAATATTTACACTGAAGCTCGCAGGCGGCTATGGTAAGGGGCGTGACATTTCCCGACCAGGCGCCGAGTGCTGCCAATCACAGCACACACTGGCCCAGCTAACCAATCACAGCACATTTGGTATTTCAGAAGGCGGGCCTTCATTTGATACAGGAACTATTCGAGCCATGCATGCCAGACTGGGGAGAGAGGTGTTGTATTAATGTAAAATATGTGAAAAATAATGTGTTTTTCGAACAACCTAGCATGAGAGCCTGTTCTAGTACAACCCCAAAACAAAATCAAGACTTTGTAAAAGAGCATAATAGGACCCCTTTAAACTGTTTTTTTCTTCTTCTGTATAGCCAATTCTATATTAAACTGTAATGATAATGAATGAGGATCAGTGTTGAGGGTAATGCATTACAAGTAACACAAGTTACGTAATCAGATTCATTTTTTCAAGTAACTAGTAAAGTAAAACATTACTTTAATTTAATTTACAAGAAAATATCTGAGTTACTTTTTCAAACAAATAACGCCAGTTAATTTGTATGTATTGACTGACAGCTCTCGTGTTGCCATGTTAAGAAGAATCAGGAGTAAGTGCAGAGGTGTTTTGTGCGCTGTGTGAACATGATGCTTACTGTAGTTCTAGACTAAATATGAACATGCATTTACTCATCTCACTGAACAAAAACAGATTCAGTATTCCTCAAAATGAATAAAACAATGAAATGCAAATTCAGAATATGATGCAAACCTGCAATAATTAAATATGTTAATTAACATAAATATCCTTTATGTATTTAATCACATTTTATTAACCAATGTCTTTGCTGCTGACCTTCAATGATCCAATTCAACCATACTAGTAAGCAAAAATTACTTTAGATAAACATAACATCGTTTTTCTTTATTGCTGAAGAGTGTTAAACTTTCTTCTCCTGAATCCTCTACAGTACAGACATCAATTTACATTTCCTTCAGCCTGAGGCTTATTCATTTCACTTTTGGTGTGAAAGGGCTTTTACATTTGCCAGAAATACACTGGCCCAGCTAACCAATCACAGCACATTTGGTATTTCAGAAGGCGGGCCTTCATTTGATACAGGAACTATTCGAGCCATGCATGCCAGACTGGGGAGAGAGGTGTTGTATTAATGTAAAATATGTGAAAAATAATGTGTTTTTCGAACAACCTAGCATGAGAGCCTGTTCTAGTACAACCCCAAAACAAAATCAAGACTTTGTAAAAGAGCATAATAGGACCCCTTTAAACTGTTTTTTTCTTCTTCTGTATAGCCAATTCTATATTAAACTGTAATGATAATGAATGAGGATCAGTGTTGAGGGTAATGCATTACAAGTAACACAAGTTACGTAATCAGATTCATTTTTTCAAGTAACTAGTAAAGTAAAACATTACTTTAATTTAATTTACAAGAAAATATCTGAGTTACTTTTTCAAACAAATAACGCCAGTTAATTTGTATGTATTGACTGACAGCTCTCGTGTTGCCATGTTAAGAAGAATCAGGAGTAAGTGCAGAGGTGTTTTGTGCGCTGTGTGAACATGATGCTTACTGTAGTTCTAGACTAAATATGAACATGCATTTACTCATCTCACTGAACAAAAACAGATTCAGTATTCCTCAAAATGAATAAAACAATGAAATGCAAATTCAGAATATGATGCAAACCTGCAATAATTAAATATGTTAATTAACATAAATATCCTTTATGTATTTAATCACATTTTATTAACCAATGTCTTTGCTGCTGACCTTCAATGATCCAATTCAACCATACTAGTAAGCAAAAATTACTTTAGATAAACATAACATCGTTTTTCTTTATTGCTGAAGAGTGTTAAACTTTCTTCTCCTGAATCCTCTACAGTACAGACATCAATTTACATTTCCTTCAGCCTGAGGCTTATTCATTTCACTTTTGGTGTGAAAGGGCTTTTACATTTGCCAGAAATGTAACTTTTTATTATTAAGAACAAACAAGCAAGTCCAGCCAAGATGAGAAATAGTAATGTAAAATAACGTAACGCATTACTTTCCAAAAAAGTAACTAAGTAACACAATTAGTTACTTTTTCAGGGAGTAACACAATATTGTAATGCATTACTTTTAAAAGTAACTTTCCCCAACACTGATGATTATAATGAAATGCAAACATTCATATATAAATGTTATGTTTATCTGCATTACACACATAACAGAGAGAAATTTAGCTCTGTATATTAGTAGGTCATTGCACTATTTCAACATCCCGTTTGTCTGTCTGTCAGTCAGGAGGTCGGTCTGACCCTGACTATCCCCATCATCTCAGCTGGCAGTTTCGGTCTTTCCTGTGACTACAAGGACAAACTCACCCGGCTGCTTCCTCCGGCACGCAAAATCTCAGAGTTCTTCGTCCATTTCTGGAATGTATCCTTCACCAATCTGAAACCTATGTGGAAGACAGCATATATCTATAAAAAACTCGACAACACGGAGGAATGCTTCTGGTATTCACAATACAACATGTAAATGACAACACGACACAACACAGACACACACACTGAGACATCTGTCCATTCGTCTGTCAGGTACATCAATGCTCTGGAGGCGCCTTCTGCTCTGTTTGCCTCCAACATATCCAGAGAGATGCTGAGGAGCCAAGGGGACCTGGAAGACAAGATGAAAGCTCAGGACCGACACAGCAACAGTGAGTAAAATCTATCTATCTATCTATCTATCTATCTATCTATCTGCGTACCTATGCATCCATCCACCAACCTATCCATCCATCAATCCATCTATCCATCTACACATCTGCATACCTATGCATCCATCCACCCACCTATCCATCCATCAATCCATCTATCCATCTGCATAGCTATGCATCCATCCATCCATCCATGCATCTGCGTACCAATGCATCCTTCCACCCAACCACCTATCCATCCACCCAACCAACCACCCATCCATCCACCCAACCAGCCACCCATCCATCCACCCAACCAACCACCC
>NW_015634336.1:494313-494988 GCF_001515625.1 Sinocyclocheilus rhinocerous
ATCCATCCACCCAACCAACCACCCATCCACCCATCCATCCATCCATCCACCCAACCACCCAACCACCCATCCATCCATCCACCCACCCAACCAACCAACCACCCATCCATCCATCCATCCATCCATCCATCTGTACATTTGCGTACCTATGTATCCATCCATCCATACATCCATCCATCGCTTTGCAGTTTTTGTCCTATGTGGGACACCAGACGACGTTCTCGCCATTAAGAAAAACACCACCATTCCTCCGCATGTGGTCTTCGTCCTGATCGACCTGTACAAGTGAGTCTGTGATCCCCATAATCCTGTCTCAGATCACGTAAGCATTTTTCCAGCTGACTGTGAGGTGTCTTGCAGTGATGGTTATCACACCAACGAGTCCAGCTTCGAGCACATGCGGGATGTGCTGGTGGTCACCATACACAGCTTCAGAAACTACTCCAGCCACACGTCCTGGAAGACAAACACAACGGTAAGTGCAGCATTTTAAAGGGGTCATATGATGCTTTTTTAAAGATCATTATTTTGTGTATTTGGTGTAACAGAATATGTTGACATGCTTTAATGTTCAAAAAACACATTATTTTTCAAATACTGTACATTATTGTAGGTCCTCTATGCCCCGCCTCTCTCAAACACTTCGTTTTCTACAAAGTCCCTCCTTCAGACAAG
>NW_015634336.1:495332-495796 GCF_001515625.1 Sinocyclocheilus rhinocerous
GTGTATTTGGACAGAATATGTTGACATGCTTTAATGTTCAAAAAACACATTATTTTTCAAATACTGTACATTATTGTAGGTCCTCTATGCCCCGCCTCTCTCAAACGCGTAGTTTTCTGTAAATATATAAATACAATAAATAAATACTATAAATACTATAAATACAACGATAACTATATTTGCGTCCACACCAGGGGCCCGTTCTTCGTACGTCGCTAACTCAGTTAGCTGGATTTGATTGTTGACGATTTGGCATGATCTTGGATTTTTTGGTTCTTCGAAGCTAATCCCGGAGTTGCTGTCAGAGCAACAGGTCCTTAAGTTTAGACCTGCTCGGGAGCAGGCTTATTTCATGTAAACAGGATTAGATAGCATCTTTTTAAGCAGAATTGATACCTAAAATATGTCAGCTACCACCGCTACTTTATTACAAGAGTATCCTACTAATCCAGGGACAATAATTT
>NW_015634336.1:498454-503989 GCF_001515625.1 Sinocyclocheilus rhinocerous
GGAAACGAAAATAATACCATCTAAACTTTTCTAAAGACAGTAAGTTCCCCTCAGACATGAATTCTTATAAACTCCTACCCCTAAATGAATCGCGATTTGTTTAGCATCTCAACCGATTTGAATCGTCACGTATTTGTATCGATTTTCAACCGGCCGCGGTTAATCGATACATCCTTACCAGACCCTGATTAGCGCGATGATATCATCTTGGATGTGACATTTTATCTCGGATGTAAGCGACGTACGAAGAACAGGCCCCAGTAAACGATAGCTGTCTGTTTTTGTAGTTCTTGTTGAATTTACACAACTTCAACCAGTAGATGTCCTAAGCATGCACGTTTCAAGCGCATCTAAACAATGAATCTAGCGTAATCTATCTGGGGCCAGTTTCATAAAACAAGTTTACCAAATAAGCCAGATTTATTTCAGTTAGTCTGACTTATTGTCAGTTGATTTAGTTAAAAATAAGTCAGACTAACTGAAATAAGCCTGGTTTATTTGGTAAACTTGTTTTATGAAACAGGCCCCTGATCTCTAACCTAGTCAATGTAACTGTTAGTGGAATAAAAACAATACGTGTTTTCTACTGCAACTTCAGAGGAGGCAAGACAATGTTGTCGAAACTAGCGCTGAATACCTGAGGTAATTTTATGTTTTATGGTACTCTGTTTGCTGTGCAACGTCTGTTTGCTTCTGTCGCCTGCTATTTCAAATATGCAAGCCCTTTACATTTTAATGAAGTCTGATTAGTTGTCATTAGCTGTTTCCATCCACCTATTTTTATGCACATTTTGGAATATCGCTTAAAAAATACGCTGGATGAAAAAGCCAAGATGCGCATAAATTCTAAAAATGCACATAAAAAACGTATGCGCACATTTGAGTAGGATAAACTTTTTATCCGATAAGAAAAAATGCGCATAAACTACGATGGAAACACATTTACCGAATAAATTCCTCCATGTGCATCGAGAAAGTCATGTGACTTTGAGCTATGAGACAGGATAACTTGACTAGCAGTGGACCGATCTCGTTCACAGCATCTATATGTTGTTTTGGTCATTCTGAAATGCCTGAGCAAAGTCTGTCGTCAAAGTATTTCTGAATAATTGTCTTACACGACTGTATTCCCAAACAGCTGGCATCTGCCGCCGAACGCAATGACTGCATTTATTGTGTTTCGTCTGTTCGCTCTGAGGCGCAATTAATTTATCATATATGAAAATTATTATATTCAGTGGCTTCTCCTAGTTTTCTTAGAGATATTTAGTGCCAGTTTACCAGGAAGTGACGATTTTGCTCTCTTTGACTCGTTGGATGGAAACGGTGCTTTATCCGCAAATGTTTTATGTGATATTCCAGTTTTGTGCACAAGTTTAATTTTAATCTTTGGATGGAAACATAGCAATATAGCTATGTTTCCATCAACCTATTTTTATGCGCATTTTGGAATATCGCATAAAAAAACGCTGGATGGAAATGCCAAGATGCGCATAAATTCTAAAAATGTGCATTAAAAACTTATGCGCACAATTGAGTACGATAAACTTTTTATCCGATAGGAAAACATTTGCATAAACTACGATGGAAACACATTTACCGAATAAATTCCACCATGTGCATCAAAAGAGTCATGTGACTTTGCACGATGGGACGGGACAACTTGACTAACCAGCGGACCGATCTCGTTCCACAGCATCTGAAATGTTGTTTGGTCGTTCTGAAATGCCTGAACAAAGTCTGTCGTCAAAGTATTTGTCTTAGACGACTGTGTTCCCAAACAGCAGCATCCACCTCCAAAAGCAATGATAGCATTTACTGTGATTCGTCTGCTCGCTCTGAGGTGCAAGTAATTTATTATATATAAAAATTATTATATTCAGTGGCTTCTCCTACTTTTCTTAGTGATATATAGTGCCGGTTTATCAGGAAGTGGCGGTTTTGTTCTCTTTTACTCATTGGATGGAAATGGTGCTTTATGCCTAGCTCACACTACAGGATTTTAAGTCCGAAGTTAACGATCTCGCAGACAGGTCGGGCTGTGATCGGGGGAAAATCAGCGGATCATCAGCGCTCGGCAATCTTTATGTGTGAACTACTCAACGACGCATCAAAGAGGCTCGCTGACGCGTCGCCGACACCTTGCCGACAGCAAACAAATATCTAGCATGCTAAATATCTGGACCGGTCGGCGACTCAACATCACGTGGTGTCAGGTGTCGTGACGAGCTACAGCCATTGAGATAGGCATGGGTTGAGGTCAGCAGCTGCAACATGGCTTTAAGAAAAGTTTGGACACAATAAATGGAGCGATTTTTTTCAGAACAGATCATCGCGCAAACAGCTTGCAGCGCCATTTCTTCCCGACGTCCATTTTCAAATAAACAACTCCTGTTTCACGTATTGTTTCACGCCATTCCCGTTCCACTTCTCGCGCGTGTTTTCGTGACAAAACGTGGTTTGGGGATGGGATAGAGTCATTGGGTGACAGAGTTGTTAGGCGTGTTCGACTTGAAGCAGCGCTGCGCAGAATGATCAGTGTATGACATCAAAGTACCGCGAGAGCGATTCGAAAGCATAGTACTTTGATGTCATACACTGATCACTCTGCGCAGCGCTGCTTCAAGTTAAACGTGCTTGTTGTCAGCTCGTGTAGTGTGTAATCCCCGGTTGCAGATTACTTACGTAGTGTCACATAGTGTGAACACCACAACGATTTAAAGACAGACAATCAAGTCATGTAGTCTGAACAACACGGCGATCTGCCGAAGTTTTAAGTCGTGTAGTGTGAACTTGGCATTATTCGCAAATGTTTTATGCGATATTCCAGTTTTGCGCTCGTTTAATTCACATTTTTGGATGGAAACATAGCTAGTGTTTTATCGTTAATCAGCTGTAAAAAAAATTCTGAAAGTGATCCCAACGATATTGTTCCTCTATATTGTTATAGTCATGGTGTGAACTCTGTTATTCTCTTAAATTTGAAACGATTTTTAGAATGTTATCTTTATAGTTATCGTTCTTGGTGTGAACGGGCCTTAACGCATTGTTCTGTCTCATTTGACAATTCCCATCCTGCAGGCGCTGAATGATTATGTAGTGGCTTACCATGATGCCGTGGTTCTCTTCGGCGATATGATGAGACAAAACCTGAAGGTGATGAAACAGCAGCCATTCAGTGGCATCATTGAACAGCCTTTCAGAAACATGAGCTTCGAGGGTAAGTGCGTCCTAAAAAAAACGGTATGACACCGGATCATTGCTCATATCATATAACATTCGCTAGAACCCATATCTCAATACTTAGGTCATTTGTTCAAAAGAAATGGGTCCTTGTGATTACAAAAAAACGAATTATGATAAATTTAATGAGATATCGATGTGTGTGTGTTCAGGTATGGGAGGACACTATGAATTAGACGCTAGCGGAGATAGAGATCTCAATCTGTCTGTGGTTTACACAACCGGCTCATACAAGGTGAGTCAATTGTCTTAATTCGTAAAACCAAAGTTGCATTTTGGTACAAATCAATTCAATGACTCACTCATATACTGGCATCAATATGAAATATGAAGAAACGGTAATCTACTAAATCTTTTTGGTTAACCAATTCAAAAGATTATAGTGACTAAAAGATGTATTCAAATTTACAGCAATGCCTTGTTTTTACACTTATGCCGAGTTCACACTGCACGATTTTAGCCCCGATTTTCACTCGCCGACAGGTTTTGCGTAATCTCTGACAAATGCCCGAAATCGGAGGCAAATTGGTGCTCATTCACGTGAGTGACAATCACGCAATGTGAATGATCAAAGACGCGACCTGAGAGAATTGCCAATGTGTCGCTGATGCCTGTGAAATATTTGGCATGCAAAATATCTGGATGAATATCTGTGAAATGAGTTCTGACTGAAAAATACATCGGTGATGACCTACAGCCAATGAGAGAGCAAGATACAGAGCAGAGGGAAGCTCAAGTAAATCATATTCTTCTATAAAGGACAAAGATCTATTGCATTTTTCTATTTCATCACTTTGAGGGCTTTTTATAAGAAATAAACTCATTATAAAATGCACAAAACATTGGTTTCATCTTCAAGTACTTAGATTTGTGTATGTCAATTTTTCCCATGCAATAGCCTAAATCTTTTGTCCTTTATAGAAGAATATGATTTACAGGAAAAACCCTAGCCCCCTTTTATGTTTAATTGTATGTATGTATATATATATATATGTATGTATGTATGAAGAGTTCAGATGCAAAAGCCATCTACAATTTTTCTTTAAAATGGATATTTTCTCAGGCTCCTGTGTTTATGCTCAGTTATTTTATTTAAATGGGAAAGAAAATAAACTATTCATTGCCATTAAAGTGAAATTACTGAACCCACACATAGGAGCCTGAAAATGCTCATTTTAGAAGAAAATTTCAAACGGCACTTAGAGGCTTTTGCATCTGAACTCTTCACACACACACATATATATAAAACCTGTTCCCTCCGAGTCACATCGGTGACCGATGAATTGGGATCTCGCTTAGAGAGACCAATCCACTTCGAGTGTAAACTAAACGAGCCAATGCATATTGGCATGCGATGATTGCATCCAGCTGCCGCTGATAACAGCGTGAGCATAAAAAGGCAGCTGGTGCAATGCATACCAGCTTTTCACTTCGGAGCCGAGCGACAACATCGTTCTGCTCCTACCAAACTGCTTCCTGTGTGACGAGTCTAGCGCGCTCTCGGGAGCTTTTTGTGTTGGCGGACGGCGCTTCAGCGGTGGTCGTTCCTGTGTCGAGTGGGTTGCGCACTTCAGGCTGCACTACCCCTTGTCGTGCTGCAAACGGCGTCACGATCGCTGCCTCACATGTCTGGGCATGAAGCATGCTGAGGTGGCGTTCGCGGATGAGTCTTGTTCCCATTGCGGGAAGATTACCATCTCGAAGCTGCGGGCCAGGCTCCGGTTCCTCCAGGGGGGCGGAGCTCCGTTGCCTCTGCCGCAATCTAGTGTTCGTCCTGGCGGCAGCCAGGGAACCAACCCTCGGGGGCCCACTACTCCTCCAGCGCTCCGCAGCCAGCCGAGCCGCCGAAGGAACGCGCTGGGCCCTCTTCAAAAAGCGTACCAGCGGTATCCCTTGGGGCTCCTCCCGATGACCAGATGTTGATCACTGCATCGGAGGGAGAGCTCTGGACGATTGGTTTCTCGGGGTGGCTCGCCCCGCCTCGGTGCCTTTCTTCCCGGAGGTGCATGAGGAGCTCACCAGGTCATGGACGGCACCTTTTACTGCCGGAAACCGACCTGCTGGTTCCTCCTCCCTCACCACCCTCGACGGTGGTGCAGCTAGGGGGTATACGGGGGTTCCCCCGGTGGAGCGGTTGGTTGCGATGCAGTTATGTCCACCCGGCAGGGCGAACCGTGCCTCCTCTCCCGGGTCTGTAGGTACTCGTCTGGCCTGTCCGGCGATGCTTATACAGCCTGTGGAGAAGCCTTCTCCGCCTTATACGCTACGGCGTTACTGCAGGTTCTTCAGGCT
>NW_015634336.1:503999-508092 GCF_001515625.1 Sinocyclocheilus rhinocerous
TTACTGCAGGTGCACCAGGCCAAGGCACTGAAGGACCTGCACAAGGGTGGTCACGATCCAGAAGTTCTGAATGAGCTCCGAACCGCTACTGACCTCGCGCTCCGAGCAACGAAGGTCACCGCGAGTTCTCTGGGTCGTGCGATGTCCACACTTGTGGTCCAGGAGCGCCATCTCTGGCTGTGTCTGGTTGATATGAGGGACGGCGACAAAGTTCAGTTCCTTAATGCCCGTGTCCCAGACCGGCCTCTTCGGCAACACGGTCGAGAGCCTGGCCCAGCAACTCTCGGCTGCACAGAAGCAGACTGAGGCAGTTCGTCACACCCTGCCCTGGCGGGCAGCTGCTGACTCCACCCGTCTGCCGGCCACAGCTCCCCAGCTTGCAGAATCTGGATTTTGAATCGCCGACAGGTCCAGATATTTAGCATGCCAAATATTTCACAGGCATCAGCGCCGCATCGGCGATTCTCTCAGATTGCATCTTTGATAATTCACACTCGCGTGAACGAGCATCGATTTGACACTGATTTCACAAAACCTGTCAGCGAGTGAAAATCTGGGCTAAAATCATGCATTGTGAACTCGGCATGAATGCTACCCCAGATAGTTGTGCAGTGTGAAAACAACGGTGACCCGACAACTTTGAAAATCATGCAGTGTGAACTCGGCATAAGTAATTTCCCTCATTTGTAAGTCGTTTTGAATAAAAGCATTTCCAAAATCAGTGGTTTTGAGGTCCAGGTAAGTATTAAAAATTTAAAAATAAATAGGTTTGAATTAACAAACTAAATAAAAATAAATAAATAAATAAAAAATTTATTTAAATAAATTAATAATACATCTAACATTACAGTAGTCCTGTGAGTAGAACATTTAATTATGTAATTTAATAGAAGTGAAATCCTTTTTTTCCTTTTCAAATAATATTTTACACGTATTTATAACATTATTTATTCAAAGTATAAATTGGGTTTTTATACATGAAAATATGAAATAAATTTAAATGTAATTTATTTGGGGTCCGTGGGATCTAAAAGATTGAAAACACTTACACTAAATGAATAAATGCAAATAAAAAATGTAATCAATTCCTGATATAAAAAAAGTCAAGCCTCATTCTACACCACAGAAGTAAAATAGGTTTTGTGTTGTTTGTATCTTTCAAGCATGTTTTGGTTTGACAGTTGTCTGTTGTTTTTCTTCAGTATAAGACGCTGTTCGTCTTCAGCACGTCTCTGAACGTCACGTGGGTCAATCACACGGATCCCGACCTGGTGTGGGATGGATCGCAGCTGCCCAGAGATAAACGTGCTCACGGTAAACTGCCACGTTCGCTAATTAAATGCCATGTGACTGACAGGCTGCATCACGTTAACTAATGCTAACTAATGTGTGTTTCTCAGGGATGGAGGCTCAGAACATCATCATGATCGTTCTCGGGATCAGTGTGGTCATGGCCACCGCCATCGCTTTCATCTTATACAGGTAAAACATGTCAAATGGGTTGCATTTCACCCCAAAACCAATTAGAAATCAATCACATCTGTATCTTTAAGACGGTTTTGTCCAATCAGATGCTCTGATTGGACAAAAGAACTGAATGGAGAACAAGAACTGCATGGGGTCTTAAATGAAAACGAAACCTATTTTATATCATATAAATAATTTTCTATATATATATATATATATATGAAATTTTTCATTTTATATGCATTCATTTCATAACAATTAAACACAGATGTGTTAAGACATGCATCTGTTTGTATTTTCAGGCAGAACAGGAGGGTGCGTTTTGATCAAAAGAAATGGTCTCACATCAACCCGTCACTCATCACGCTGCTGGACGACAAAGAGAGAAACCACATCAGTCTGACAGTAAAAGCGACCATCCATCTGTCTGTCTGTCCATGATTACGCCTGCAGGTTGTCTGTCAGCCTCTGAGTGACGTTTGTGTGTGTTTGTGTTGTAGATCGATGAGGAGAAGAAGGGCGACAACAGCGTCCTGATACACAAGGGCCGATACGACAAAAAGGTGTGTCAATATCATATCATGATCTTATAACACAAAAACATGATCAACGATCTGAATCGTTATCTTCCCAATTTTGCGATGTACTATTGAGAATATCCAGACAGGAACAAGCCTATGACTTACCTATTTACACAATTTAAAAAACACACAATTGCATTAAACAATCAGTTGTTAAAATGGTCAGTAAACTTTAAAACAATGCATTACTGTATAAAATATGATTCTCATTAAAGTTATAAAGTGATTCAGTCAAAAGCAGTGAGTGATTTTCTCTTTGTATTTTGTTGTTTAATTAACATTAATGACACAGACAGCAGTAGGTTTATTTGGCTGCTCTCTCTTTAAGACTTGAATGCACAAATCTAATGTACTGACATACAGTGGGTACGGAAAGTATTCAGACCCCCTTAAATTTTTCACTCTTTGTTATATTGCAGCCATTTGCTAAAATCATTTAAGTAAATTTTTTTTCCTCATTAATGTACACACAGCACCCCATAGGGTCTGAATACTTTCCGTACCCACTGTACATCCATTTTCCTTCCCAATCGTTTATGTTCACTAAAGACATAACTGGCTTTATGTAAATACTCACCAAGACAGACATTTTGACATTTTTTTAATGTATATTTGACTGTTTATGCACGTGTCTGAAACCCCAAGTATACTTTACTCTTCCGTGTTTCCACCCCGTCTCTGAGCACGTGCGAGGAATAGACTCTTTCACAGATAATGCGCTTTTAATAACTATTTAAAAATAAAGCATGTCCTACAGTAGACTGCATTTTACGACAGTAGGTTTTTAAGGAGAGGTGAAAGCACACCGCTTTAAATAGAAGGAACGGTATGTGGCACAATGATCGTTTTAATAGAATCGAAACCGAAACAAAAATTTGATTCATTCATCGCACTACTGCTGCTAGCTCACGTTAAATTGTTTTTTTAAATACATCACCAAGCATGAAAGACACATGATATAGACGCATTATTTAAATTGTTTTTTTAAATACATCACCAAGCATGAAAGACACATGATATAGACGCATTATTTAATTTGTCCAATCACAGTCATGTAAAAGGCAGTCATTGCTGTAGATTTAAAAACATTTTAGGACATAAAAGATCACAATCTATGATTCACTTAAAAAATAGAATGTAGACGTCTTTAAGATCAATCACGATATTAGATTGCCCTCCCCTAGTGTGTCCTCTCGCGTGTGTGTATATTATGGGTGTTTATGTGTGTGTGTTTCTACAGCCCGTCATTCTGAAGGAGTTGAGAAACACAGATGGAAACTTCTCTGAGGATCAACGCATCGAGCTCAATGCTGTAAAACCCTAAATTTTACTCTGATACTTCAGTTTAATAAAAAAAGTATATATATATATATATATAGTCTTCCACAGAAAAAAGTCACATGACTTTTGGGTAAACTATTGCTTTAAAATAAATTCATTTTAAGTCCTTGTTTATTAAAAGAGGCACACCATTTTTTTGATTAAAAAAAAAATTATGAAAACAGTAATGTAAACCGTAAAGAACTAATTTATTTGTATTTCAGCTAGTTCATGATTCAGTTAAGTATATAATTCATAATTAAGTACATAATTAATATGAGAATCACCATTCAGAATAATGAGAATTACAAAAGTAAAACTTGACAAATGACACATTATAGGCTTCATTTTTATTGCAAATTTCTCTTCAATATACCTATAGTGTTGTCAAACGATTAATCGCATCCAAAATAAAAGTTTTTGTTTACATAATATATGTGTGTGTGCTGTGTATATTTATTATGTATATATAAATAAACACACATACAGTATATATTTTGAAAATATTCACATGTATTTACATTTAGATATTTATATTCTTTTATTTTTTATTATATAAAAATATATTTAATATATAAAAATAACATATTTTAAATATATACATGCATGTGTTTGTATTTATATATACATATTAAATATATACACACATTATGTAAACAAAAACTGATATTTTGGATGCGATTAATCGCAATTAATCGTTTGACAGCACTAATATATATATATAC
>NW_015634336.1:508278-518638 GCF_001515625.1 Sinocyclocheilus rhinocerous
TTTCTCTCTCTCTCTCTCTCTCTCTCTCTCTCTCTCTCTCTCTCTCTCTGTTTCTCTCACACACATACTTGCTCTTTCTCACCCATAAACACCCACCAGCAGACTTGCAGACTAGCTAAGAAAAAAGCGTAGTCAAAGGCGAAACTCATGACCTTGGTTAATATGTGTGTAATGTCACAAACTACATTGAATTCTTCCCGGATGGCTGTGTTCTCCAGAGAAGAATTCATCTTTATGGGTGACCTGTGGATGAACAATGACATTCACAGCAAGGTAGAAGTCCCCCTTGCCATTGTTGTCAGGAAATACCCTGAAGGATTGGTTATTTCCCATATGAACAGAATAATCTCTAAAATCCCCGGATTTCAGATTGCAAACAGCGATGGGGAACGTCTGGTACCATATTGAGATTATCCTCCTTGTGATTCCTCGGAAGCCAATTTGACCTTGCATAAACCCTGAACATGAGCACCTGTAACCCTTAACCCATAATCACAGGACCGTAGAAATCCTGTTTGGCTGCATTGCAATATGGTTTGGCAATACAAATGCTAAGGATACACGGTTCTCCTGGGAGATTGTGAAGGCAGCTGGAAAGATCATATGAACAGATCTACCAACCACAAGATTAACTGCCATGCTAACAAGATCTGCACCATCATTCAAGGTTCCAGTTACTCTGGTAACATCCTACGGTGATTACCTGGATAAAGCCTGCATTACACTTATTGCATTATACTTATACTGCATTATACTTATACCAGATTACACTTGCTTGTAGGTTAGATGAAGATTTCTCATCATCAGAACCAAGCCTTAAGCATCCTCCAGCATCTTCTTTATAGTCTTGTGTTGTATCATGATTTTGGTACAACTTAATATGAATACAAATGACTTTGTACTCATACTCTTCGAGGGTTTCCAGTTGCATCGTTCTGAACTCTTATGGCCCTGTCCCAGATGCCACACTTTATGTGGACTTGTGGTTATGTGGCCTTCACTTGAATCTTGTATGTGAAGTACATAGGGGTTCCACTTGTCATATGGGTCCCAACCTAACTTGATGCACACTCCATCCACACTTTATGAAGATGGCGCTGTTGCAGACTTTAGTGGACAACTATCCAACAGTCTATGTATGTAGCATAATTTCACCGAAGTGTGGACACGAAGGAGGACGATAAGTACTAAGGGCAGACTTAATGTAGTCAGCTGACAAGCTGGTAGATGGCAAGGACTCTTCTAGGTGTTTGTTGCAGGTAAGGTCTTTCCTAAAGGAAGTCTTCAAATGGTTGTTGAGTTCCTCTAATTCATGGGTGTCCAATCTTGCTTCTGGAGGGCCACTGTACTTCAGAGTTTAGCTCCAATCCAAATGAAACACACTTGAACCAATTAATCAAGATCTTCAAGAAGACCAACTTCTAGGCAAGTGTGTTGGGGCAGGTTGGAGCTGAACTCTGCAGGACACTGGACCTCCAGGAACAGGATTGACATTGATTGAGTCTACACCTTCTGAAATGGGTCTTTCCAGGCTAAACTAGCCAGGCTTGATCAACCAGCTTCTAGAAATTCATGCAATCAAAGCTGTTTTTTCATCAGAGACTACACAATATAAAGGTGCTAGTTTACTGTAAATTGTAGCTAACCAATTCATGTGGAGATTAAGCAAACATTGTCTTTCATAGTAGCAATTAAAGAGATATGCTGCACTATTCACTCAGGTTAACGATATATATTCAACCTCTACTTCGACCCTTCCAACATTAGCTCTCTATAATCAGACACAAAAGAAAGGTTCTAGTTATGGTAAGCACACTCAGTTTTAAGGAGCAAAAAAAAAAAACACTGTACTATAACTGCTTCCACACCAGTGCCCCATTGCCCTGCGCTCCCGGTATGTTCCTGTGCCATGACGTGCAGATGAATAACACCGTAAACAGGGAGAATAAGCTTTATTTTACGTCCGACCTCTGCTTCCCACCGCTCCCTGCTAAAAACAACAGCATTAGGCTCTAATGGATCCGCTGGAGAGCCGGGTTCACCTTCGCCATTACTCCCCAGGCCTCCGCACCCAGCGGGCAAGGCACTTCATCAGCCCCAAGGTCAACCTGATAGTTGCCCCTGTTCTCCAGCCTCTCTGATGATGCCCCTCACCCCTGGAGCGACCCCCCTCCTCACCTCAGATCGCTTGTGTTACCCCTGCTCTCCTTGCCCTGTCCTCTCTGGGTCCCTGGATGCCACCTGATGATGAATGGAGCACAATTAGCTCCACCCGCCACTGCACTGGATTCGCCCCTGCCCTTTCCATCTCCATCGCAAAAATGAGGCCGTCAAACTGGGGAACATCATCAAGCTGGGCACCAACAGGCAAACCAATATAGCCACTATGGATGTGCACAACCACACATTTCCAAAGTGGACTAGACAGGAGGTGGTCAGCAACAAACATGCTGTATAATTAGGCTTGTCCTGAGTTCACATTCAAACATGTTTTTTAGGGGCAAAAGATATACAAAACAACATTCAAAATTCTATAAAATATAATCTGTGTCAGAGACTATTGCCTTGTGGGCAGTGCACCGACATGCAGCACACATGCGTTTTCGGCAACTCAAGTTCAAGTCCCAGCTTGTGATCCTTTCCCAGTCTCACCCCCATTCTCCTACTTTGCTTCCTGTAATTTTATTAAATTACATTAAATAGAAAAAAACATAAAAATAAATTAACTTATAAAATATTTATAAAATATTAATTAAAATGAGTGCTGTCAAATGATTCATCGCGATTAATCGCATCCAAAATAAAAGTTTTTGTATATATAAAATATGTGTGTACTGTGTATATTTATTATGCATATATAAATAAACACACATACAGTATATATTTTGAAAATATTCACATGTATTTACATTTAGATATTTATATTCTTTTATTTTTTATTATATAAAAATATATTTAATATATAAAAATAACATATTTTAAATATATACATGCATGTGTTTGTATTTATATATACATATTAAATATATACACACATTATGTAAACAAAAACTGATATTTTGGATGCGATTAATCGCAATTAATCGTTTGACAGCACTAATATATATATATACTGTATATTCATTTCTGTGAGATTCACTCAATTATTTTGTTTTGCATATAATATGGTCACCTAAATATCTGTAACAAAGCTTGTTTCTTTTTCTCTCAGTTGTTGCATATCGATTATTATAATCTGACGAAGTTTTATGGGACGGCGAAGTTCGACTGTGGTGTTTTCGGGGTGTTTGAATTCTGTGAGAGAGGATCGCTGCGGGTAAAACAATCATCACACTCATAAATCACAGACTGAACCATCCCATCCATCATCACATGACTCTCGTGTGTGTGTGTTCCTTTAGTACGTGCTGAACGATAAGATCTCGTATCCTGATGAGAGTTTTATGGATCTGGAGTTTAAGATCTCTGTCATGTACGACATCGCAAAGGTGAGTGTGTGTTTCATCATGTACGCGGCGTACACTGTCTTTTACTGCTGCGTCCATAAAAACACAGTTTAACACTCGCTGATGGTTTTATGATGATCATAGATGAGTCAGTGAATGGAAACAAAAAAGTCATGAATAACATCGGATGTAAACACCAGTGCAGACACGAGTAAAGAGCTCAGATGATCACTGAAGGGTTGTGGGTTCAAACCCCAGAAAGACTAATTTAAATCACACATGTGTGTGCTGATTTAACCTGTAAAAAGAGTTTTGTTGGTATAAATCAATGTATTTAGTGATGTTAAATAATATTTTTGACTGGTTATTTAAAAATTGTTTTCCTGTGGATAAATGCAATCTATAACCCTGTCCCTCTCACCCACATTATGGAAAAGCAAAGACTGTAACCTTACTGGCAATCACTTTTGACACTTGGGTTAAAAGGTGATAAATCGGCGGCGCGGTGTGGTTTTAGATGCAGGCCTGTATTGGTTCAGACACCGAATTTTGTCCCCCGCCAGAACACTTCTGTTTCTGTCAGCTCTTATGAGTCTGATCTGAGAGAAAAACACTAGGAGCAATTCAATGGAAATTGGATTACGTCCATTTTGGAGATAAAATTCCATGCTTAAAAACAAAAATGTATTTTTGTTGCTAAACAACACATGACGTGGGCTATATCTAATCCGTTCTGGGAGTGCTCTGAGCTCAGGCAGACTGTTATCATTCGATTTCCTGCTGGAAAAACAATTAATGAAGAGCCAGAGGAGGAAATAATGTGCAATAACTCAGATGAGACATGGCCGAAGGTACTGTCATTACCACAACAGCACATTGACAATATATATATATATATATGAAGAGTTCAGATGCAAAGCCTCTAAGTACGTCTGACGTTTTTCTTTAAATTTAGCATTTCTTTTTGGCTACTATGTATAAGGTTTCTATGTAAGTACTGGTACTTCTGAATGGGTTGAGGCTGAGATTTAGCGCATTTGAAGTGAAAGTACTTGATGAACATGTACTATGTATCAGTATCGTTATCTCATTTTTGACCAAGATGGCTTTTAGAGGCTTTTGCATTGGAACTTTTCATATGTATATATATATAGTATATCGCCGCCTTGAATTATAAGGTTCTATCTGCATTCTGAGCAGTTTTGAGATATTGAGCTTCAAAGTTTTTGCATTCCATAGACTTCTGTAGATAGAACCCTTTTTGTTTTCTTAAAAAAAGGCCCAAAATGTACACGGCTTACAAAAGAAACATCACATAATGTGAATAAGTTGTCACAGAATAAGAATATGTGAATAGCTCAATTTTGAAAAAAAAATAAAAATAAAAATAATATATATATATATATATAACACACACAGTGCAATTTAGAAAGTATTCAGACCCCCTTCACTTTTTTGTTATGCTGCAGCCTATAAACAGTTATGTTTTTTTTCTCATTTATCTACACTCCATACCTCATAATGACAAAGTGAAAACTGAATTTTAGAAATGTCTGTAAATTTATTAAAAAGAAAAAGCTGAAATATCACATTTACATTAGTATTCAGTACTTAGTTGAAGCACCTTTGGCAGCAGTTACAGCCTTGAGTATTTTTGGGCATGACGCAACAAGCTTTGCACATCTGGATTGGGGGATTTTCTGCCATTCTTCTTTGCAAATCCTCTCAAGCTCAGTCAGGTTGGATGGGGACCGTCGGTGGACAGCCCATTTCAGGTTTCTCCAGAGATGTTCGATAGGGTTCAAGTCGGGGCTCTTGGCTGGGCCACTCTTGGACATTCACAGAGTTGTCCCTAAGCCACTCCTGTGTTGCCTTGGCTGTGTGCTTAGGATCATTGTCATGTTGGGAGGTGAACCTTCGGCCCAGACTGAGGTCCTGAGCGCTGTGGAACAGGTTTTCATTGAGGACATCTCTGTACTTTGCTCCATTCAGCTTTCCCTCAACCCTGACCAGTCTCCCAGTCCCTCCCACTGAAAACAGCCCCACAGCATGAGGCTGCTACCAGCACACTTTACTTTTGGGATGGTACTCTGCAGGTGATGAGCGGAGCTGGTTTCCTTCAAACATGATGTTTAGAATTGAGGTTCATCAGACCAGAGAATCTTGTTTCTCAGAGTCTGAGGGTCCTTTAGGTGCCGTTTTGCAAAATCCAAGTGTGTTTTCATGTGTTTTCACTGATGAGAGGATTGAGTTTGGCCACACCAGCATAAAGCCCAGATCGGTGGAGTGTTGCAGTGATGTTTGTCCTTCTGTAGGTTTCTCCCATCTGCACATATGATCACGGAGCTCAACTAGAGTGACCATCATGTTCTTGGTCACCAGTCTAGACAAGGCCCTTCTCCATCAATTGCTCAGTTTGGCTGGGTTAAAATACTAAAAAAACTAAAACTGCTAAAATAACAAACTAATTACAACAAAAATCCTATAATATAATAATATTTAAAAATAATAACAATATTTTTAAAAAATTAAAACATACAAGATTAATAAATCTAAATTTATAATGAAAACAGAAAATATAAAAATAAAACCTAATTCTAAATATTAACAAAAACTCTGATAGCATGTTAGTGATACTAAATGTATACACACATATGGGTTGTTATCATTAACTAAAACTAAAACCATTAAAACATTTTAATACTTAAACATTACCTGAAATAAAATTATTTTATATATTTTTTATTCTTGTTATATTTATTTAAACTTATTCTTATTTCAGTTAGTTTCATTTAGCATCATTAGTTTAAGTTGAAGTCCTCAAATATCTAAAACTAATAAAATAAAACATAATAAAAACAATATAAAATGTGAAACAACAACATATAATAAAATAACAAAATTACTAAAATGAAACCAATATATAAAAATAAAATCTAATTCAAAATTTATATGTAAGGATTTAATCATTAAAATACCTAAACTTATTTTATTTCAGCTAGTTTAAGTTTAGTTTAATTTAAGTGTGAGCGTTTCGAAATTCAGTTCAAAGAAGTTAGTTTAAGAGTTAAATAGTTTAAATTTTCAAAACATCTAAGTTTTATGAGAAAATAATATAATATTAATTATAGGACATACATGCGCCTCCATATGTTTGGAAACAGTCATTATATTTGTGATTGGACACACTTGACCTTTGCCCTCTGATGATGTCATTGCCCGTGACTGTTTGGTCAGGGCATGTCATACCTGCACTCCAGTAACGTTGGTGTTCACGGCCGGCTGAAATCCACCAACTGTGTGGTGGACAATCGCATGGTGGTGAAGATCACCGACTTCGGCTGCAACACCATCCTCACGCCCGGGAAAGGTTAGTGATGTCACTTCCTGTTTCTTTGCGCATGAGAGACACGTAACACAGTTCAACTACAGAAATAATGAAGATTGTTATAAAATATATCTCAAACTAAGGGAATAGTTTGCCCAAGGAATAGTTTTCAGCAAATTTTCCTTTTTAGGTGAACTATTCCTTTAAATACTACTGACAGTCTTATTAACGTCTGCTGTGATGCCCAGATTTAATTTCATGTTCAGAGTCTCTATAAGTCGTTGCCGACATATCAAGAGATGAATGAATGAAGTCTGTCTGTCCTGCCAGACCTGTGGACGGCGCCGGAGCACATGCGTGTTCAGGGTATTTCTCAGAAGGGCGACGTCTATAGTTTTGCCATCATCTCGCAGGAGATCATCCTCAGGAAGAACCCATTTCACACGTGCTGCTGCTCCGATATGGCAGGTACAAACTGACCCATTCAGTCCACCTGTATCCCAAAGATAGAGTATTTTATACATGTAGAATCTGAACATTTACACATTTATCAGATGCTTTTGTGCAAAACGACTTGTGTTTCAGCTAATGCATTGCATGGGAATCTAACTTTGCTCTGCTGTTTTGAGTTAGAGGAACATTTGAACAGCATGTCTGATTTTTACTGTATAAATCAATTGTATAAATTCTCTTTCCTGCTCTTTCTGTGTGTGTTGATCATCTTTTCTCCTCTAGAGAAATTGTATCTTGTTCAGTATCCGCGGGGGCCGAACGTCTTCCGACCCGATCTGAGTTTCGAGTCTGTTGGAGAGACTGAAGCAGAGGTACTGTTACAAGAGACTCTATTTGTTATAAAAAAATGGTTCAGAAGCTGGAATGCCCATATATGGCAGCTCTAGCAAAGGAAGCCCCACCTTCTAAATGAAAGAGACAATCCTGTTACTGCAGTTTCTGTTAAAGGGGTCAGCGGATGCCCGTTTTCCACAAGTTGATATGATTCTTTAGGGGCTTAATTAAAAGTCTATAACATACTTTGGTTAAAATTTCTCAATGGTAGTGTAAAAAACACCCTTTTTACCATGTTGCTTTAAATGCTAATGAGCTCTGCTGACCCCGCCCCTCTCTTCCGTGCGGTGACCATGTCTATGGGGGTGACGAACAGACTGTAAACTTCAGCCGTGAAACTTGCTAACTAGCACATATTAGTAAAAGCGATTTGCAAAGATTCATAAAAAACCCTTATACTCACTTCTTCTGTAGATGAAGCTGGATCATGAATGATCCGCGCGAACTTAAACGCATTTAGGCAGATCGGGGATCGGCACATTCCTTTCAAAATCTAAGGTAAGACGGCCTTGTCAATCAACTATCGTGAGAGTGGCCTGCGCAGAACTACGTCATTCTGACAGGAATCTCAGAACAGCTTGATCTGAGAAAAGGGATTTTAAAAAAAACCACTGGGTGGATTTTTATCATTATAGGGTGGATGTGTACACACATACTTCCAACACACATTTATGTTCAAACAACAAAAGTGAATTTTGCATCCGATGACGCCTTGTAAAGTTATGGTTACCATAGCAACAGATCTGAGACTCACACTTATAACTGCACATGAGCATTGGCTGAACCAACCTGAAATCAACACTTTTTTAGTATTATTTAAGCATAAGAAACATCATGTATAAAATAGTTCTCGTCAAATTTTATTAATTTGAAGTTTTATTAAATGTGAAATTAATGTATATTTGAGTGCAACAAATAGCATTTATGAGGCATTTCATTTCAGTTTTTATTGCTGATATGAAACATGTTATAAAAATGTGAAAAATGCTTTTTTTTTAACGTTAATGACATATATATATATATATATATACAGTGGGTACGGAAAGTATTCAGACCCCCTTAAATTTTTCACTCTTTGTTATATTGCAGCCATTTGCTAAAATCATTTAAGTTAATTTTTTTTCCTCATTAATGTACACACAGCACCCCATATTGACAGAAAGAAACAGAATTGTTGACATCTTTGCAGATTTATTAAAAAAGAAAAACTGAAAAATGCTCAGTATTTAGTAGAAGCACCCATTTGATCTAATACAGCCATGAGTCTTTTTGGAAAAGATGCAACAAGTTTTTCACACCTCGATTTGGGGATCCTCTGCCATTCCTCCTTGCAAATCCTCTCCAGTTCTGTCAGGTTGGATGGTAAACGTTGGTGGACAGCCATTTTTAGGTCTCTCCAGAGATGCTCAATTGGGTTTAAGTCAGGGATCTGGCTGGGCCATTCAAGAACAGTCACAGAGTTGTTGTGAAGCCACTCCTTCGTTATTTTAACTGTGTGCTTAGGGTCATTGTGGGTCTGAATACTTTCCGTACCCACTGTATATATAAACATTCTTGAGGCTTTTTTTGTCAGATTTGATTGCAGTTTTAAAACACATTTTAAAAACTATTTGAGAGCATAAAAAAAAACATTTATGAGGCTTTGTCAAATTTAACTGCAGATTTAAAAAATATTATTGAAATGTGAAAAATGCTTTAAACGCTTCGTTCTTAAGTAGTGTTGGGTACCGAAACCCGGTACCAATATCGCACCGGTACATATGTAACCGGTATGTACTAGAACCGAATCAGAACACAGATTTCGGTGCCATGCCTGAGCGATTGATTGAAATATTTGTCCTCTGGTTCTCCGAAACGGACGTAAGAAGCATTATCACCGGCACCGCACGTGAAAAATAATTTCCCGACTGAGAAAATGCACATGAACTCAAGTCGGAAATCTCTAATAATACAAATCCAACTAATCTTTGTAGTAACGAGAGTGTCCATGTTATTTTCACATTCCGACCATAAAGCACAACTCGGGAAATGAGAGCATCCGAGGAGCGCGTGAATGCAGTAATTGCACTTGCTCTGATGGCAGCAGGTAGCCTTCCGTTAACTAAGCTAAACATGCTTAAATTAAAATGCCTAAAGCTAAACCTCCCTTGTATTCACATTTCTAAACCTGTTGTCCAACAAAAGAGAAAATTATAACCTTTTTACTCCACAACACCAGTCAAATGCTACCTTTTGTGATCTGATGAGGCTTCTTGTCACAGAATGAGGCAAAAAATATGTTCGAATTTTTAATTAGTTTTAAAAGTATCAATTTGGCACTGGTATCGAAAAAACCCTAAATGATACCCAACCCTATTCTTAAAGGAGACATGTTATGCCCCTTTTTACAATATGTAATATAAGTCTCTGGTGTCCCCAGAATGTGTCTGTGAAGTTTCAGCTCAAAATACTCCACAGATCATTTATTATATCATTTTGCAAATGCCTATTTTGAGTGGAAGCAGAAACACGTTGTTTTTCGGGCCTGTCTCTTTAAATGCAAATGAGCTGCTGCTCCCAGCCCCTTGGTTCTGATTATCATGTTTATCGCGCTGAAATCATGCGTTTTAAACCATTTGAGTTTAAACTTCTGATATACGGTTTTCTGAAAGCACACATCGCACACATCCGGACAGAAAGCGGCTGTCTAAACAAGAACAAGAACTTATATACAAGAACTTACTAAACTAACTAAACTAAG
>NW_015634336.1:525414-526018 GCF_001515625.1 Sinocyclocheilus rhinocerous
GCCATTACAGCTCGGACCTCTAAAAAACATCTGTTTTGGTTCTGATTATCATGTTTATCGCGCTGAAATCATGCGTTTTAAACCATATGAGTTTAAACTTCTGATATACGGTTTTCTGAAAGCACACATCCGAAGCACACGGACAGAAAGCGGCTGTCTAAACAAGAACAAGAACTTATATACAAGAACTTACTAAACTAAGTTCTCATTCACACACAAGTTTACTTTAAAAAAACACAGGAGTTACAAAAAACAGTCGGTTATGTCTGTGAAGGTAAACAGCTGGGAAATAAATCGCATGTTTATTCTAGATCTGTGTGGCAGCAGCAATATACAGTAAATTAATCAATAAATCCACTGCTCTCTTGTCTCATCTGAGGTTGGGAATCTAAATAGTGTTCTGTGCTCGTCTGTGCAGCCAAAGACAGAACAGTTATCATGTTTTGCTCAAACTTTCACCATGGCATTAGAGCTGCTACACCGTTGTCGCTGTGTGACGGCGCCGTGGGTGTAAACGTACAGATTAAGGGGCGGTAATATTATAATGAGATCCCTTTGCCACGTCACCAAGGGAGCGAAATCAGACGCGCTTGTTTTCTCAGAC
>NW_015634336.1:527400-538619 GCF_001515625.1 Sinocyclocheilus rhinocerous
GTGCAGCCAAAGGCAGAACAGTTAGCATGTTTTGCTCAAACTTTCGTCATGGCATTAGAACTAGTACACCGTTGTCGCTTGCAAAAACACAATGAGGCGCCGTGGGTGTAAACTTACAGATTGAGGGGTGGTAATATTATAATGAGATCCCTTTGCCACGTCACCAAGGGAGCGAAATCAGACGCGCTCGTTTTCTCAGATGCTTGCAGAAAAAGGCTTACCAAAACAAAGTTACTGGGTTAATCTTTTTCACGTTTCCTTGGTTGGTAGATGCACCGGGGACCTGATTATAGCACTTAAAACCTGGAAAAGTCAGATTTTCATGATATGTCACCTTTAAGTGACTTGCCTGGTTAAATAATGATTAATATAATATAAGGTTTTTAATTAAATATAAAATACATTTAAATTTAAATAAATTTATTTTGTAGCTGTTCGTGCTGATCAAGAGCTGCTGGGAGGAAGATCCAGAGAAGCGTCCAGACTTCAAGCGGATCGAGGGCGCTCTGGGGAAGATCTTCAGGTGCGTGAGTGATGCCAGAAGCTCGCGTTTGATCAAGTTTGGTGGTCGTGAATGTGTGCTGATGTGTTGCTTTGTGTTTCTGCAGTAACCTTCACAACCAGGCCAATGCCAGCTACATGGACAACCTGATCCGCCGGCTGCAGATGTACTCGAGGAACCTGGAGCACCTGGTGGAGGAGAGGACAGCTCTGTATAAGGCCGAGAGAGACCGAGCCGACCAGCTCAACTTCATGCTGTTGCCGGGGTCAGAAACACACACACACACACACACACACAGAAGACACTAGCAGCTGCCTAACAACACTATGGCAATCACCTAGGACATTTTAGTAATTGCTTAGCAACACCGGAGCAACCTCCCAGGATATCTTAGTAACTTCCTAGCAACCCCATAATCATGCCCTAGAAATTGCTCAGCAACTGCATAGCAATGCCGTAAAATTGCCTAGCAACCACCCATTGCACCCTAGCAACAACCTAGCAATGACCCAAAAACTGCCTAGCAACCACACAGCAATTCCCTAGAAACTGCTTAGCAATACCCCAGCAACCACACAGGATACGTTACCAAATTGTCTAGCAAACGTATAGCAATGCCCTTGAAACTTGGCAAACAGATAGCAATGTCCATAGTACCTGCCTAGCAACACCCTGACAACTACCCAGGACACCCTAGAAACTGCCTAGCAACCACATAGTGATGCCCTAGCAACTGCCTAGCAACCACATAGCAATGCCCTAGAATCTGCTGAGCAAACACATAGTGGTGCCCTAGCAACTGCCTTGTATGGCACACTAACGACATCCTAGCAACTGCCTAGCAACCACATAGCAATGCCCTTGAAACTGCTATGCCACAGCAACTGCCCAGCATCCACATAGTGATGCCCTAGCAACTGCCTAGCAACCTCGAATGGCACACTAGCAACATCCTAGTAACCACCCAGGACACCTTAGCAACAACCTAGCAACCAAATAGTGTCCTAGCATCTATCTTACAACCACCCAGGACAACTTACCAAATTGCCTAGCAAACGTATAGCAATGCCCTTGAAACCTGGCAACCACATACTAATGCCATAGTACCTGCCTAGCAACACCCTGACAACTACCCAGGACACCCTAGAAACTGCCTAGCAACCACATAGTGATGCCCTAGCAATGGTGTTACCACCCAGGACACCCTAGCAAATGCTTAGTAACCACGCAGCAATGCCCTAGCAACTGCCTAGCAACTGCTAGGCATCCATCATGTGTTTCTAGGCGAGTGGCAGACGTGACCCTGATTTGACGCAATAAACCCTCATAAACCAGAAAGATTCTGTTCGGTCTCTCTTATAGTCCAGTGGTTCGCTCTCTGAAGGAAACTGGTTGTGTGGAGCCAGAGCTGTACGACGAGGTCACCATCTACTTCAGCGACATTGTGTGCTTCACAACCCTCTGCCATCACAGCACACCCATGGAGGTGGTGGACATGCTGAATGACATCTACAAGAACTTCGACAGCATTCTCGACCATCATGACGTCTATAAGGTGCACAAACACACAAGATGTGTTCAGATGCTCAGAGATAACAGCTAGCAGACAATTGTTTTTATTTTAATATTTTAAAATTAATATTTTAAAATAAATAGCCTGAACTTGCCACTGTGTTCAGGTGGAGACCATCGGTGACGCGTACATGGTTGCGTCTGGTCTGCCAAGACGCAACGGAAACAGACATGCCGTGGACATTTGTCTCATGGCTTTGGACATCCTGAAGTTCATGGGGACGTACCAGCTTAGACACCTGCCGGGAATCCCACTGTGGATCCGTATCGGGATCCATTCAGGTACATACACATGGGAGGATGGATAAAGAGACAATGTTTATACATATAATTTACTAGGAATCAATTCCATAACATCTTGAGGATGGTGGCAGTGACACCTACAAGTCAAAATGCTTAAAAACAACCACAAATTATTTAAATATCAAGCTACATCATGTCAAATACTGACTTTTCAAGCTTCTGCCATTCTGAACCAATTAGCTACCCAGAAGACCCTTGCAACTGCCCAGCAATCACAAAGCAATGCCCCAGCAACCACATAGCAATGCCCCAGCAACTGCCCAGCAAACACATAGCGCTGCCCCAGCAACCACATATCAATGCCCAAGCAACCACATAGCGATGCCCCCAGCAACTGCCCAGCAAACACATAGCAATGCCTCAGCAACTGCCCAGCAAACACATAGCGATTCACCTGCCCAGCAACCACATAGCGATGCCTCAGCAATTGCCAGGCAGCTGCATAGCAATACCTCAGCAACTACATAGTGATGCCCTAACAACTGCCCAGCAAGCACATAGCGAGGCCCAGCAACTGCCCAGCAACCACATAGTGATGCCTCAGCAACTGCCAGGCAGCTGCATAGCAATACCCCAGCAACTACATAGTGATGCCCTAACAACTGCCCGGCAACCACGTAGCGAGGCCCAGCAACTGCCCAGCAACATCAGCTTGAAAATCTTTTTTTTGTATATATAAAATTATAAATGATGGTAAATAGACTCAAGATAATAATGTGCAGTCGGTGTAGTCACTAACTTACTCTCACTAGTCACATGTGTGTGTGTAGGTCCATGTGCGGCTGGTGTGGTGGGTAATAAGATGCCACGTTACTGTCTGTTTGGAGATACGGTCAACACGGCATCACGTATGGAGTCTACAGGCCTGCGTAAGACGCAAACACACACATTCACACACACACACACACACACACACACACTGAGTGAAACAGCTGATGTGTTTCCAGCTCTGAGGATTCACGTGAGCGAGTCGACCATCAAGATCCTGCAGCGAACCGACTGTCAATTTGAGTGCGAGCACCGAGGAGAAACATACCTGAAGGTGAGAGGAGAGTCGGCGGCCAATCACAGGCTCTTATATTACCTTCCAGCCAATCACAATCTCTTATTTTAGTCTACTTGGACAATCACAAACTGTTAATGAAGAGTTAAAAATAAAAGCAGAAACTCATAGCGCGTGTGTTTGCGTTTCAGGGTAAAGGAAAGGAGATGACTTACTGGTTGACAGGAGTCACCGGGCAGAAATACAACCTGCCGACACCACCAACAGCGTAAGACTTCCAGCACTCGTCTTGTGATCATAAAATACTCCCAGAATACATCAGTAAATCTTTTACACATGCTGGAGTTATTATCAGCGCAACATAAGGCCACCATTCACAGCAACTGATGTTATTTTAATACAACATAGCATTTCAGACACAATATCTTCTTTTGCTTCACCAATAAAAATGCCAAAAGAAAGAACAGAGAGTGTATATTTTTTCTACCCTCTATTTATTTTTTAAAATGCCTTTCACAAAATATATTGTAGTTTTGTAAAATCAAAAAACTGTGTTAAACCAAAGACTATAGAATACCCAAGACCTGCCACTCTTATAGTTTTGAATGGGGGAAAAATGCAACGCTCAATATGGCTGCTCTACTGAAGGAAGCCCCGCCTACTGAGTAAAAGAGCCAATCGCTATTCGGTAAAGTCATTGCATCACTGCAGATGCTGTTAGAAGTACCGGTTGCTATAGAAATACGTCAGCGTTCTGGAGACGCGCGCTTAGGACTGCGCATGCGTACTGGCTGGTCTAGCCTGAAAAATACGTTCTTTTTTTCAACGCTATTGGAGCATAATGAACAACATTTATGAGACAGTTGTTATCAGATTTCATTGGTGATTTCAAATATGAAATTTAATCGTAAGCTTGGTGAACAGTTTTGGAGAATTTTATGTTTCCCCAATCAAAGAGATAGGAGCTGCACTTGCATGCCAGAGAGGCGTTTCAAAGATGGACGCCAAGTGACATGACTTGCCTTGAAGGAACTTTGGTTAAACTTATTAATATGGAAGCTTGTTTAGGAGGAATTTTGCAACTTTATATCTCGTATTTGCAAGGATTCTGAAAAAAAAAAACTGGGATTGGGAGCTGTTAACTCGCAATTGTGATATAAACTCACATTTGCGGGACAAAAAGTTGGATTGTGAGATAAAAAGTCAAACTTAGCATTTTTTTAAAAATTTTATTCTATGGCGGAAACAAAAAAACTGAATTGTGAGATGTAAATTGAGAATTCTGAGGAAAAAAAGTCGGAAGTGCAAGTTTAGCCAAGAAAAAAAAAAATGGAATCGTGAGACATTACAATTGTTACAACAAAGTTACAATTGTAAGATATAAACTCAGAATTCTGAGAAACAAAAATGTTAGAATTACGAGATATGAATTCACAATCGCAAGAAAAAAAGTCAGAATTGTGAGATAAAGAGTCACAATTACCTTTTTTTTTGCAAGACATAAACTGAGAATTCTGACGAAGAAGTCATCATTGTGAGATAAAAATGAACAAACAATTACCTTTTTATATTTTTATTCTCTGGTTGAAACAAGCTTTCATATGTGTAAGATCAGTAATACACACAGGCACACTGATTCTCTCTGTGTGTCTTTTGCTCGTCAGAGAGAATTTCCAGCGTCTGCAGCAGGATTTGGCTGAGAGGATCGTCTCCACGCTGGACAAACGCGGGAACGAGCGTCGCAAAACTCTCTCCACTCGCCAGCGGCGAACACAGAGACACAGCAGCGATGGGCAGCCCGAATACCTGCACCTGAATGACCCCACAACATACCTGTAGAAAACACACACTCACACACACCTGTATGTATTTAACTGTATGACTGTATTCCTAACTCCTTAGATTTGATTGTTTATTCTATCATTTATTCATTCTGAATGTGTTTATTGTAATATGAATGATGTATGTAATGTACAATATGACTTCATAAACAACTGGTTCTTACTCACATAGTCAATAAAAGAACAATCTGTATTTTATTTAGATGGTTTATTAACCAAACTGGCTTATTAATGAACAATCAGTGGGGGGAAAAAAATCATACATCTGTTTTTATGCAATTAGCAGACACATTTATCCAAAGCGAGCAGAACATAAGCAATTCATCACAAAGCCAAATAAACATTAATGAACAAATATGACTCTCATCTGTGTGCTGGAGATCTCCCAAAATATACACAAGAAAATATTCATCTTTAAAAGGTTTTGTTGAGGACTGACAGATGCCACTGCTGGTGAATCGTTTTCTGCATCTCCTTCCATGTTAAGATCTCTGACAACATCATGAACTGAGATCCACAGAACTGCAGTTTTGATTTCACGAGGTCTATAGTTTGAAGTGAATATGAATACGAGCTGGATTCATAGCAAGAGTACAACTGGTATGTTGGATTATTTACCCTATGTATTAATTCTGCTGTTCACATTACTCTTCAGACTTATACAGGTTGTCCGGTTTTGGTGGTGACCAGGGCAGAGTTTCCCAATTCTGTGGCAGGAAGTGGCAGCCCATGCTCTGCCCATCCATTACACAGGCTCCGCCCACAGGGTCCCTCTTTGATTGGCATTTCCTGTGTCTGGCCATTGAAGTGCGGCCAAGGTGACGGGGCTTCCTCTTCCTGTTCTATGGTTGTCGGGGTGTGAGGCGTAGAGTCCTTTTCACCTGCGGGACAGATAGACAACACTCAGTGTGTTTACATGCACCCTCTTAATACGATTATAATGAGATTTTGGCAAGATTGCGAATAAACTTTACCTCATGTAAACGCAATACTTCGATCTAAATAATGCGATTAAGCTCATAATCGCAACAAGCATAATCGTCTTAACATACAGTAGGTGGTGTACGCAGATTTTAATCGCAATATACAGGCATGTAAACACCTTAATCGCATTATTGCCGCTCTGACATATCTATTCATGCGCATGTAAACATAGTCACTCAATACGTTTACATGGACATCAGTAATCTAATTATTTACCTTATTCTGAATAAGACAATATTACGATAAAGGTGTTTACATGAGTTGCTTTTAGAATATTCCTTTCATGTTCCCGTTTCATGTTATAGTACATAGTTTGATTAATGGCACACGTCATTACGTCCCCATGCGACACCATCCGACGTTCCCTCCAGAATTTCACGTATGCAGTTCGTCTTTGTTTTGGTGCCATACAGATCCGTTGGTCTGGTGCCATATACAGTTTTGGGTGATTCACTTTTAATTTTAAGAAAGCTTCAAGTGCAGTTAATTATTTGTCATGCTATACGTGCAAACAGAGGACAGCGTTGTTGAAGCCATGCTCTTTTGTTTGCCATCAAACGGTTGACCACTGCCATGTGCGTATCCTGTCGCAAAATGCAGCGAAAAGTCCTACACGACGGTAATAGTGCGATTAATGTATGTACATGTCGATACTGCACTTCGATAATGCGACTAAAATTGGAACTCCACATGTCTTATTTTGATTTGTGTTTACTTAGAGTATGAGTTTAGCCGGATTAAGGCAATCAAATATCTCTGTTTACATGGTAGATTCTTAATCAGAGTATTGTCTTAATCGTGTTAAAATCGGAATATTGTTGTCCATGTAAATGTACTGCCTAGTTGAGCTAATGCTATAAAGCTAATGGATAAGACACTGTAATATGCTCTGGTCCCCTCCCTGCTTACCGCGGTGATGAGATACATAGCAGACTGTCGTCACTCAATGGCTGGATGTCTAAGTGGTGCCCACAGAATAACATAGGTTTCATAGATAATTGGATGAGTTTTTGGGGCAGACCTGACCTGTTGAAAAGAGATGGTCTTCATCCCTCCTGGGGTGGTGCCACTCTTCTCTCTAGAAATATGGCACATAGTCTTAGAGTTTGTACTTGACTAACTGGGGCCCAGGTCAGGAAGCAGACAGACTGGCTAAACCAACCGTCTGCTAGCCGCCTCACGTCACAGAAATCAGTTAATTCTCAGCACATAGAAACTCTTTCACCTAGATATCACACTATAGAGACTGTGTCTGTTCCCCGAACTAGAAAATACAAAAAACGTCCAAACCAAATTAAGAGTAACAATTTAATTGATCTTCAACAAATAAAAAACAGAGGCAATATGGATAAACAAATGATAAAGCTTGGCTTATTGAATATCAGGTCCCTTTCTACGAAAGCACTTTTTGTAAATGATATGATCACTGATCATAAACTAGATGTGCTCTGTTTGACAGAAACCTGGCTAAAACCTGATGATTACATTATTTTAAATGAGTCTACCCCCCAAGATAACTGTTATAAACATGAGCCGCGTCCAAAAGGTAAAGGGGGAGGTGTTGCTTCAATTTATAACAATGTTTTCAGTATTTCTCAGAAGGCGGGCTTCAAGTATAACTCGTTTGAAGTAATGGTGCTTCATATAACATTATCCAGAGAAATATTAAGTTGAGTGCCATCTTTAAGTTCTGAGTGGGATAAATGTAACTTATGTAAAAATACTCAGAAAGTTTCTTCCTCAGAGGAGAAAAACTGTATTTTCTTATGAATCATGGTCCCATTATGATTCAGATTTCACACCTGATCTCAATGATGTCAATGTGCAATGAGATCATACAGAAGTCTGTAAGGGACTGTTAAAAAGCAAATGGAAAAACACAAGGTTTCAAGGTGTTTTTTTTTAACTGGGCATTCACACAGAACACTTTTTTTGCATTCCACTCTGCTGATTTTCTATTGTTTTCCATGTAAACATGCACTAGAGGAACATGCACACCTTTTGTAGTGTCTCACGTAAGAGCTGCGCGTTTTAAAACGCCGTGTCCAGAGTTGTTCAGCTAAAACGCGACCTTGTGTTTTCCATGTGAACGTCCTTAAAGTTCTTTTAAACTTGACACAGCGGTCTTATGCGGCGCTCATTACAACAGAACAAGAACGGAAACCCAGCGTGGTAGAAAGTAAAATAATGTTCTGTGTGATCGACGATTTCGTGTTTTCAGGTCGGTTCATGTTTACGGATATGGTGTCACAAAACAGTACTGGAATGGTCGAGCAACATACATCAGGGAAAACAACTGATTCAAAGGCAAAATTCGGGTAGCCTACGTTTGTTAGTCACAAATATTTGACCACAGAATAACATCACTGAATCACAACCACGTAGACGGGTGATGAACAGTAATAAACGCTCAACTTACTGACCTCCTGTTTAAATCTGAAACCGCAGGGGTTAAATTTAGCAAACAGGAGTGTCGTTGGGTTTTCCGCTAGCTTATAAGACCTGTTCTGCGTCCTGAGGTAACGGATGCATGTGTGTGTGTGGAAAGGAGACATGAGACATGGGACCGTCCCTGAAGACCCCCACCACCCTCTTGACCCCAACAGGGAACCGAAACTTACTAAAGTGTGTGCGTGAGGTTTCGTTGGTTAGAAACTCATTTAGGCTACTGAACAAACACGTTTTGCATTCCACCGCGCTGCTTTTCCTTAGATTTTTTCTACATAAATGTGCGCTAGATGTCCGACTGCTGTAATCACGTCTATTAGGCTATATGCGATTTCTAGACCGTTTGTTTTTGTTCCGCTGTCCTACAAAAACGGGTTCACTTATGTGCTTTAAATTCTGTTAACTAAGTTATATTAGCATACACATTAACGGTATCTGTCGACTTCACCTGCTATCGGAATTATCATAAATACGAGTTTTCTGTCCTTATGAAAATTAACCATGGTAGTAAAAGTCTAGTAACCAAGGTTTTTTTTTTTTTGGCATATTGATTATCATTTATAAACACAGTTTTACTTCAAATGCATGCATCTTTTTTTTGTTTTTATTTGTAGTAAAACAAGGTTAATTTTCGTAAGGGTAATCGGAAATTAGACATGAACAGCCTCTCAAGTCTGGTAAGTTATTAGTTTTCCCACAACAATTTCACTGATTTCTCTTGCAGTTAGAGTAGTATATTTAGGTAGGCTATATAAATAATCATGTAGATATAGGCTACTTATTTTACACAGCCGAAACAGCATTTATTTGACTGAAATTCCAGAATTGTCTGCAAGCTAGATATTGACTAGTTATCTTCAATATATTTAGGCTTTATTAAGATTTCCCCAAGAAACAGGCAAGAATGAACCTACATTATTTACGACTTCAGACGTGATAAGCAGGACATTTCTGATAAGGAGCTCTTTAAAGTCAAATGGATTCTGATTGGCTGTCAGTGTTTTTCTTGTTCATTGGCCGGACAAAAAGCACACTGAAAGGGATTCATAATGAAAGTGAGTTATATAGTCTTGGACCTTACCTGTGCTCTGTGAGGTCCTGCTGTGGCGTCTGTAGATGATGAACCAAAGCAGCAGCACCAGAACCGACACACTCACGACCAGCCCGACACAGATCCACACGCTGGGGCTGATGGAGGACCAGGACTCATCCAGACCTCTGGTGCTCAGCACCGGCTTCAGGACCGGCGGAGGAACCGCTAGAGCAACGAAAGCATCCAACTCAACATAAAACACACCATCTTACACTGATCTGCTCAAGAGTGTCACTCACCTGATGGTGTCAGTCCCAGGGATCTGTGGGAGATGCAATGCTTGAGCAGAGAATCCCACTGAGAACCAGGAGGACATGCTCTCCTCTCCATCACTACTGATAAAACTGATGAGAATAAAGGCAGAGGAGAGATCACGGGAGGTGAGAGAAACACAGCATTGTTTCACTTCTTCATTTGTGATGTCGGAGAGAATGAATCACTGAACGAATCTCTAGAGAGACAAAGAGTGAAACAGACGAGCAGAAGGAAACTGAACTTTATTTTTAACCACATGCTGTTATCTGCACTACTTCTTAAGATAGATAACGCAAACCAATGTTTAAATGGCTGAATGGGATTCATCAGATCAAGGGTCTGTATCTGCAGGGTCTTTTCTCAATATTGTCACTTTTCTTCATTGTGTGTTTGTATCAGCTGGTGTTTTGGAGATTTTTAGTGAATAGAAAATCAGTTCTATTCAAGTTCTCACGAGAGAATCACATTAACTATCAACATAATCACAAACACAATATTTACTGTCTTCATCTTCAGCACTAAGTATCTGTTGTTTTAGCATTGCAAAGCTAAAACATTTCGGTCTGTCAGATGATTTGATTGTTGTGGGGTGTGTGTGGGGTGTGTGTGGGGGGGGGATCATGCTTTGGTAAATTAAAGTTGTAATAAAAAAAAAAGTCAAATTCATGAGTTAAAAAAGCTGAAACGGACATATGGCATAATTATGAGAAAAAAATGTCAGTCAAAATGCAAATTATGAAAAAAAAAAAAAAAAAAAGGCAAATTCATGAGAAAAATACAATTACGACAAAAGTCAAAATCATGAGGTAAATGTCACATTTGAAGAAATGTCAATTATGACAAAAAGTTCAAGAAGAACATTCTTCTTGACAAAAAGCCAAATTTGAATGTTATAATTTCATAATTATGAAAAAAAGACAAAGGCAAAATTATGAGATAAAAAGTCAAAATTGACAAAATGTCAATTATGAGATAAGTAAAAATGATGAGGAAAAAATTGACAAAAATTCAAAACTATTAGGACAAAGTCAAAATTATAACAGAAAAAAAAACAGAGTAAACCACTTATGAAAAAAGTCAAAATTCTGACATACTAAATATACAAACTTCTGTCTGTCTGATGTTATGATTGTAAATTGTTTGTGTGAATGTTTCTTTCCTATGAATGATACTTGAGAGAGATATATATATATATATATATATATATATATATATATA
>NW_015634336.1:538636-542306 GCF_001515625.1 Sinocyclocheilus rhinocerous
AAATCCTGTTTTTGCACTACATACTGCGTACTGTATTGAGTAAGGGGATAGTTCACTTGTCATCAAAGCTGTCATCATTTTCCTTATGACTTACTTTCTTCTGCGTAATAAAATATGTTGGGGTATAAGCAACTTTGGACCCCAGTGACTTTCATTTTATGGACAAAACAAAACAAAAACACATTGTTTGGAATGACATGAAGATGAATAAATGATTATATTTTGAACTGACAATATATAAATCCTTCAGTGTGTAAAACTGCCTTAAAATCAGCCTGTAAAATCATCATCGTCATAGTCAGACTTTTTCGGTTTCCTCACCACAAAAATGCACATTGTTTCCTTTTCCTCTAAATGTTTAAAACCAAAACTGAAAATGTATGATTTAATGCAGCAGAGTAAATGTTAAATGCAAAAATGAAACATGTAAATGAAACTACTGTGAACTAGACGTACACTAGACAAAATACATACTAATACTCACTAATGGTATAACTCACAAAATACTCACTAATGGTTTAAGTCATCCAGGAGCAGATGATCTTCTCTCCATCACAGCTGAGAAGAATAATGATGACTCTATCATTTCAGTTCATTTGTGAGAAAAGAGAAGGTCGAGAGGTCGAGAGAGAAATTAGAGCAGAACAAAAGAAATGAAGATAAACAGAGAGAAAGAGGAAACAACATCCACAGATGGAGAAATAACACAGATGGATTTGATCTAATAATACAGCGGTTCTCAACCAGCAGGCCGCAACTTAAAATGATTAAAAAAATAAGACAAAACAAGATTTTCAATTAAGCTAAAACTTCTAAACATCAAGATGTTTATGAGGGAATATTAGAAGTGTGATTTTTAGACCTGGAAAAGTCATGAAAAAAAAATGCAATCTCTAAACACAAAAACAAAAACCTTAAACTCGTGGAAGTAAGTAAAATCTTACAACCCCAACTCCAGAGAAGTTGGGACATTTTGTCAAATGCAATAAAATCAAGAATCTGTGATTTGTTCATTCTCTTTAACTTTGATTTAATTGACAAAAGTACAAAGAAAAGATTTCCAAAGTTTTCACTGACCAACGTAAATGTATTTTGTAAATATGAACAAATTATGATTTTGATGCCTGCAACACACTCCAAAAAAGTTGGGACAGAGGCATGTTTAACACTGTGTCACGTCAACGGTTCTTTTAATTACAATGTTTAATTGTTTAGGAATTGAGAAAACTAATCGTTAAAGTTCTGCAAGTAAAACTTTTGTCCAATCTGGCTTGATACAATACTTCAGATGCTCAGCAGTCTGTGATTGTTGTTGTCTTTTCATGACTGGTCATACATTTTCAACAGGAGTCAGATCTGGACTGCAGGCAGGCCAATCTAGCACATTCACTCTGTCTATGAAACCACGCTGTTGTAGCACATGCAGAATGAGAGCTGGCATTGTCTTGATCTAATAGCCATGGACTTCCCATGAAAGACGTCATCTTGATGGCAGTATATATCTCTGTACAATCCCAATATATGCCTCCATGTCTATCTGAGATGAGCTGTGTCCCAGAGAACCCGGCAGCATCGCTGCATAGAATTGATGTATAGCTTTTTCCTAGAGTAACAGAGTTTCAAGTTGCATTTCTTGATGCAGCAGCAGACTGTGTTAAGTGACAGCAGTTTTCTGAAGTACTCCTGAGCCCATGTGGCTATATTTAACAGCATGACGGTTTCTTATGCAATGCCATCTGAAGGCTCAAAGGTCAAGCGCATTTAACTGAGGTTTCCTGCCTTGCCCTACATGTACTGTGATTTCTCTGGATTCCCTGAACCTTTTCACAATATTATGTATGGTACTTGGTGAAAGACCTAAATTCTTTGCAATTTTGCATTGCAAAATGTGATTTTTGATTTGTTTGACACTTCTCTCGTGAAATTTGGCACAAAGTGATGAGCCATGATCCAGCTTTGCTTGCAAAGATTGAAATGCTCCTTTTATACCCAAACATGATACCTTGACCTATTACTAATTTACCTGCATACTGTGAACTGTTCCAAAACTGTTTAAAGTGGATATTCTATAACCTTTTCACTTTTATTTTACCTCTGCCCCAACTTTTTTGGAATGTGTTGCAGCCGTCAAAAACATTTTTTTTTCATATTTACAAAATACATTTACGTTGGTCAGTGTACTTTACTCAATTAAATAAAAGTGAAAGAGAATGAACAAATCACAGATTCTTGATTTTATTGCATTTTACAAAATGTTCCAACTTCTCTGGAGTTGGGGTTGTAAATGAACATACATTTTTCAAGTTAAGTTGAGCTCTAAAATATTTTATCCGATAGAAAACTATCCTCTTATCCTCAAAAAATACTGTAATAAAAAAAAACGATCAAAAGCTTCAGTCGAGCACAAGTGCAGAATAACTGACTGAATTAGTGAACATGTGTCTAACAAAAACACTCAAGACTGATAAATGAGGCTTGTGTTCATTCATTCATTGGTCGAATCTAAGAGAAAATCACATGTGGCACAGATTACAAACATGCTGATTGACAGCGATGCTCACAGACATTCAGAGCTGAAGATAAAACACACTCAAATACTAACAAAGGCACTTCTGAGTCACCGTCCCTGAGAGAAGAGATCTGAAAATGTAAGAAATGTCACAGCGACAGCAGACACGTCAACAAGACATTCCAGTCGTTTACATCCACAAACTTTGTTTCTCTGCTCGTGTTGTTCATTAGGATCTTTGACTAGATTTAAAAAATGACAATGATATTGACGTCCTCCCTTTAAACATGTTCATCTGTGTTGCAGTAATATATGGAAACCCATTTCAGACAAAAAAAAAAATCATGCTTCGGTAAATCATAATTATGACACGTCAAAATTGTGACACTCTTAAGTCATATTTCTGAGATGAAAAATCAAAATTATGACATACCAAGTAACATTTATGATGTGAAGTGTGCCAGTCATATTTATGAAGTTAAAAAGTCGGTTATATTTATGAGAAGAAAAGTCATATTTATGTCAATTTTGACCTAGTATGTCATAGTGGTTAAACGGATCGTAGTTGATCCGTGATCCGTACGGACCAAGCCCCACGGTTCGGCACGCATGTTTTCCATGGATTAATTGCAAAATTGAACCATAATAGAGTATAAGTTTATAATTTGTTCGTATTTACACAAGCAAGCGAATTTTAAACAATTCCAGAGAGAAAAGGCGAAAGGGAACTCGATTAGTTACTTGCACGCTGTTCTCTACGTGCACAGCCGCACACACATAAAGCACGCACAGATGGCGCGCGAACACCGAACTGAATCCTCTGAACAGACACATACACATAAAATTATGACAAAATACCCATCTCGACAATCATTCAGGTAAACGCAGTCAGTTATGTCTCAAGTGAATGAAAACAGCTGAGAAAGAAATCGGATGTGATGTGTATCATTATATCGGATCCGTGCATCAGGTCTTAAAGGGACAGCGGCCTATAAATACTGCTGCTGTCATTGATGATCATCAAACAGCAAAACAGCTGTAATAAAAATCTATATTTAATTTATACAGCGAACACTGCAGTGTTATTTTCCCTAATTATTACATTTCTGTATTTGAATACTACCAACCTTATTTTATTTGTAACATATTCTGTTGTATTTA
>NW_015634336.1:544976-565220 GCF_001515625.1 Sinocyclocheilus rhinocerous
ACTTTCAACCTCTGTAGCACCAGTGCTATGTGAAAAAAAAGTTAACGTACAGCCCTGATATATATATATTTATTTATTTTATTTTATTTATTTATTTATTTTTTGCTATTTATTTTTATTTATTCCAATGGAAACTTCAAAACAAACTAAAATAAGCTATTATGTTTTAATTGTAGTACATAATTAATTATTTATTTTACCATCATAAGTTAACCATAAAATAGTACATTAGCTTATTTCATTTCAATGTTTTTTTTGTAGATATGGCCAGGGATATTAGTGTTAACTGAATCTAAAACAGTAAAATAGTCACTTGAAATAAAACTACAAAATTGTGCATATATAATGTTTTACCTGTAGTATTTTTTTCATAAGTATATGGAAGCCTGTTTCCACCACTGAATAAACAACAACAACAACAAAAAAAAAGGTAATGGTGACTTTTTATCTCACAATTCTGGCTTTTTTTCTCAGAATTGTGAGATATAAACTTGCAATTGTGGGAAATGAAGTCAAATGTGCGAGATATAAACGGGCAATTCTGACTTTATGAACGTATCAGTCTTTTTTTCTCCTCAGAACTGGACTTTATAACTTTATATCTCACAATTCTGAGAAGAAAAAAAAGTCAGAATTGCGAGATACAAACTCGCAACTGTGAAAAGTCAGAATTGCGAGTTTATATCCCACAATTCTGACTTTATAACTTGCAATTGTGAGTTTATATCTCACAATTCTGAGAAAAAAGTCAGAATTGCGAGATGAAAACTCGCAATTGCAAGAAAAAATGTCAAAATTGTGAGATAAAAAGTCGCAATCACATTCTTTTTTTTTCTTTTTCTCAGTGGCGGAAATGGGCTCCCATATAAGTGAACAATGAAATAAAATATATTAGCTTATTTAATTATTTATTTGTTTGTTTTTTTGGAGATATGTCCAGTGATGATATTGTTAACTAAAACGAAAACCAACGTTTAATTATTTTTTATTTATTTCTATGGAATCAATTAAATTCAATCAAACTGAAATAAGCTATTATGTTTTAATTGTATTACTTTACTGTGACTGTCGAAAATGAACAACAAAGTACTAGAACTAAAACGTATTAGGTTAATTGTAATCTCTTTTTTTTTTTTTTTGATACGACCAGGGTTATTACCATTAATCAAACCTAAAACCATAATAAATGGTTTTAGTTACTTGAAATAAAATAACTTGAACTTATTTTATTTCTACTAATTACAAAGCAACATTTCTCATAAATTAACTAAAACTAAAATAAAAATGTATAAAAACTGTACAAACAAAAATGAACAAACACTATATAGACATTGATAATCCCAAAACTAAAACTTAAGCTTGCATCGTTCTCATTTTAATTTATTTTAGTATTTCAAGTTAAACTAACATGAATAAATTAATAAAAATGATATATGAAAAAAATGTAAGATTAATAAAGGGACAAAACTAACATAAAAATGTATTTAAAATATTAATAAAAACTAACACAGTACATCAACGATACTGTCCTATTCTATAAGTGACATCGTCAGGAGTTAGTAAATGTTGTGACTATTAATTTACCGTTGTATCTCATGATGTGTTTAAGGGAGTTCAGGTCACTGACGGAAGACTGGTCACGGCGGAAGATCTTGGCACGAGAGCAAAGGTCGTAGGAAAAATCCTCGCCGTACTCCTTCCACATCTCCTCGTAACCACTCAGATCATAGATCTTACGGTGGAATGGCACATTGTAGGACGGCCAGTAACCTGTAGACACAAACAGTTACTATAGTAGCAGATGTACAACATTTACAGGTTTTATTTCACTCCAAAGTCAAAATGAAATGAAAGTGAAGTCTACTGCAGTCTGACCTCTGCGCAGCACCTGCGTCTGGTCTGAATACTCCACCAGTCCCGGGATCTGCTCGACTACAGTCAGCGCTCCATCCTCCAGACTGTTGCCCAGATGCACTTTACTCACATCCACAACCATATACTAGTTATTATACGTCCCTGAGCGACAGATACAGCACAGGATCACAAAAACACACATGACAGAGCAGAGTCCAGACCGAACACTCACAAAAGCCAAAAACACAACAAAACATCAGCAGATCAGCAGCTGCAAATAAGTGAATGTTGATTTCTGACCAGAGTTGTATCTGGAGAAGGTTTTGGCCCACTGCTCTCCAGTGTTTGCCAGTGCGTGTGCCAGTCGAACCCTCTGCCAGGATAACAGGCTGGCAGGAGTGATGTAGGAGTACAGCGAGGTGTTGAAGACGTTATTGGTGGTCTGAGTCATCATTAGACTGCTGCCCAGCAGATAGAAATCATCCAGAGACACCAGAAACCCTAAACACACATTCACATGCTGCAGAAACGACAAACTGCCTACTACTGTACAAACACTAAATTATACATGAATTCAATATTAAAAACTACACAATGCACACTGCCCTACTACTTTAAAAGCAGTACATTATAAATAACAAAAAAAAAAAAGAGTGAAATGAGTGAGTGTGTGAATGAGTATGAGTGAATGAATAAGTGAAGAAATGAATGAATGAATGAGTGTGTGAGTGAAAGAATGAGTGAGCAAATTAATAATTGAATGAGAAAGTGTGCGAATTAATGAGCAAGTGAGTGAATGAATGGGTGAGCAAGTGAATGAATGAGTGAACGAATGATTGAGTGAGCGAGTGAATGAATGAGTGATCAAGTGAATGAGTGAGTGAGTGAATGAATGAATGAGCAAGCGAATGAATGAGCAAATAATTGAGTGAGAAATTTAACAATTGAGTGAGCAAGTGGGTGAATGAATGAGTGAGTGAGTGAGCGAGGGAGTGAATGAATGAGTGAGTGAATGAATGACTGAGCAAGTGAATAAATGACTGAGTGAATAATTGAGTGAGTGAGAGAATGAGTGAGTGAGTGACTGAATGAATGAGCGGGCAAGCGAATGAGTGAATTAATAAGCGAATGGATGAGTGACTGAGAAAGAGAATGAATGAGTGATCGAGTGAGTGAATAAATAAGCAAATGAATGAGTGAGCGAGTGAATGAATGTGCGAGTGAGAGAATGAGTGAGTAAATTAATGAATGAGCAAGCAAGCAAGTAAATGAATGAGTGAGCGACTGAGTGAATGAATAAGCGAATGAATGAGTGTATGAATGAATAAAAGAATGAATGAATGAGTGAGCAAGTGAATTAATGAGTGAGTGAGTGAGTGAATTAATGAATAAGCAAGTGAATGAGTGAGTGAATGAATTTGTGAGTAAGCAAATGAATGAGTAAGTGAGTGAGTGAATGAATGAATGAGTGAATGAATGTGTAAGTGAGAGAATGAGTGAGTGAATGAATGAATAAGCGAATTAATGAGTGAATGTATGAGCAAATGAGTGAACAAGAGAATGAGTGAGTGAATCAATTAATGAGTGAGCGAGTGAGTGAATGAATGAATAAGCAAATAGGTGAGCGAGTAAATGAATGAATGAGTTAGTGAAGGAGCGAACGGATGAATGAATGAATAAATGAATGAGTGCATGAATAAACTAATGACTCAATGAGTGAATGAGTGAATGAATGAATAAATAAATGAGTGAATGACTCAATGCGTGAATGAGTGAGTGAATGCATGCATGCATGAATGAATTAATTAATTAATGACTCAATGAATGATTTAGTAAGTGAATAAATGAGTGAATGAATGAATGAATGAGAGAGAAAGTGAGTGAATGAGCGAGTGAATGAATGAATCAATTTATGAGTGAGAGAGTAAGCGAATGAATGTATGTGTGTGTGTGTACCAGGGTAGCTGCTGAAGGAGAGTCTTCCGGTGGCTGTATGCGGCTCGTTCAGTCTGAAGTCCCAGTGTTTGTAGATGCGAATGGTGGCAGCGTATGTGTACCAGCTGGAGTGAGCGAACAACAGGTTCTCAAAGCCGGGCAACATCTGAAACACACAGCAGATGAGAGAAACCATCACATCCGCTGTCTCTTGACGTCAAATATCATGATGTTGTTTGGTACCTTTATGAGCGCAGAGCAGTGTCCCATCGGAGGAGCTTTATACTGCTTAAAGCCGGACGTCCTGCCGGGAACCAGCGCTGGGATCAGATCCAGCAGATCACCGACCGCATTCAGGAACTGAATAGCAAACTGGGACAGAGGCTACAGAGAGAGACAGGAGTAAATGCCTGATCAAGACCAGCTTCAGCTTCTACAGATGCAAACACGATTCAGAGACGAGATACAAACACACTGACTAGTACTAACAGACCTTCACTTAAATAAACTGCAGAATTGTATTTATGAAAAATAATTTTCTTTGTTTTGTTTTCGGTGAAACACTGTGAAATCCGTTGAAACTCTTTTTAAATGTTTATGGTATTTTAATGTAAGAAATAAGACAATTAAAATACATTTAAGTCAAATAATGGAAATTGAGCCTTAAAAACTTTTTACATGTTTAAATTACTTTAAAAAAAAAAAAAAAAAACCCAGATGAATAAATAGGAAAAATAAAGGAAACAGAACCTTCATAAAACAAATAAAAAACGTTTCCTAAATGTTTGCGTCATTTTTAAAGATACAGGAGAAAAAGGAAATTGATCCTTAATAAAAGAACAATAAACTATTTTTTAACCATTTAACTCGTTTTCATAGTAAGATTTTTTTTTTTCATTTTAAAGCAAAAAAAAAAAAGGGAAAAAATTACGGAAATAGTCTTAATAAAAAGATATTTTTACTGTAGATATTCAAGTAATTTGTTACGACAGCGTTTTAGTGGCACGTAAAAAAAGAAAAAAACTAAGATTACGAGGTTAAAGTCGTAGTATTTTGAGAATAAAGTCAAAATTATGAGAATTAAGTCGTAGCATTTATGAGATTAAAGTAGGGCTGCACAATTAATCGAATTTCTAATCGCGATTACAATTATGGATGCCACAATTACGTAATCGTTCAAAGCGGCAATTAATCGTTCAAAGTCCACTTATGTTATTCTGCACGCTTAAGATATGTTTTTTTTTCTTTCTACATGTTATCTTAAGGGTTTTTCCATTGTTTATTTTTAGTATAACATTATAATACCATTCAAATTTTTACTTTTTTTTTATAATTTAAAGAAGAAACCAATCCGATGTATATTTGACATTTGAGGCTTAATACTATTGAAAAGCACTAAAGGTTTTTCAGTTAGAGTGTTTTCAGCTTATTTTCATATAACAAATACGGCATGCAGTTGCATCAAACAATGGTATAAACATAATTCAATGTAAATTGTGATAATCGTAAAATTACAGTTTCAAGGGAATAATCGACAATTATGATTTTTGTCATAATCGTGCAACCGTAGATTAAAGTTATTATATTTTGACAGTATAGCCTATATTGCGCATGCAAATGGGCCGGATGGGGAGCACCGGGAGAAATTCCAAAGCCTCAGCTTTCAAATTCTGTCAGTTTTATAGTTGTATTTGCCTCAGTTTAAGCGGCATGTGAATCAATCATATTTCCGATTACAATGAGACATCCGTTTCATTAAATTAGGCTATACTGTTTTTTCCATGCCTTCTGATGTTCCTTCAAGTTTATATCATGCTATAACTTGAAATAAAGAGGAAAAACACATTCATAATTTGTATTTCGTGATAAAATGGACAGAATTTGGAAGCTGAGCTGTCTTATAGCAACAAAGCACAAAGCTTATTGCGATTACTGGCGCGTTACAAATAATGAATGGATTTGAAGCGGTGAAATATTTCCAATCATTTACTGTATTATACTGTGAATAAAACAGCTCGTGAATAGTCACTTAATGTTATATACCTCAGAAAAGACAACAATAACTTGGAGCCCACTTCAACCTTTGAACGTTTTATTGTTGTTTTTAATTAAATACAGAACATTAGAGGAATGAAAGGTTGGATGCCACAGATGTTTTTGCGGAGTAGGTGCTGGAATTTTCAAAAAGAAAACAGTATAATTTAATGAATTAATTCATATAAATACAGCGATCTGTCATGCCACATTAAAGAGCATGAAAAACACATTATTGAAAGACACATTGTTTGTATTTCGCTATAAAACTGACAGATTTTAAAAGATGAGACTTTGTTTTATATTAAAAGTACCAAAAGCACTTAAAGTGTATTGCTGTTATTGGGTGGCTGGCGCACTACAAATAAAGATTGCAATCGAAGACGTGAAATATTATTTCCAAGCAGCATACTGTCCCTGCGAGAATAACACATGGTATGATTTCTGCTGATAATCCAACATAGATTCAAATCAATTCCGGTGACCTGGCAGCTTCTCCTGGTGCTCCCAATCTGGGCCATTTGCATGCGCAATATAGGCTATCCCCTCAAAATATTATAACTTTAATTGCTACAATTTAATTCTCGTAATTTCGACTTTAATCTCGAAACATTTTGACTTTATTCTCAAAACTTTTTGACTTTATTCTCGAAATATTTAGACTTTATTCTCGAAATATTTCGGCTTTATTCACGTAATTTTGACTTTATTCTCAAAATATTACGACTTCAATCTCATTATTTTAGTTTTTTTTTTTTACGTGGCACTAAAACGCTGTCGTAATTTGTAAAGTAGGACATAGAGAAAATAAAAAGAAATGCAGCCCTAATAAAACAGACAAAAACTATGAGAAAAGTATGTGAGGATGAGCTGCTCTTCCTCGTCTCACCGTCCTCCCGTGTTGTTTGGCCCAGTCGGTGACTCTGGCCTGCAGTCCGTCCAGCTGCGCCAGAATCAGACCCGTGTGAATCCACAGAGGATCAGTGGTGTTACGCTTCACCTGACGCCGAGACCACTCGTCCTGCTTACTACAAAACAACACACACGATCAACACGTCCTGTTCTGAGCAAACGCAGATGAACACACACACACACACACACACACACACACACACAGAGGAGCGTCACTCACGCCATGAAGCGCTTCACAGTCACCAGTGTTTTGGGATTCTGGATCAGCTGCGGATACATGTTGGTGTAATGATCGAAAATCTGCCTGAAACACAAAACACAACAGTCACTATTATTACTCACTCATAACAAAAATACAAGTTCTACATTTTAGCTAAAATAAACTGACAACCCAAATCAAACATCATACATCCGATTGAGAACAGTGTTGTTTTAGTATTATTTATATTCAATTCAATTCAAGTTTATTTGTACAGCACTTTTCACGATACAAATTGTTGCAAAGCAACTTTACAGCAAATTAAGTTTCTACAATATTTAGTGGTAGCTTATCAGTGGTGACTGTCAGTTAATGTACATATGGCAGAAATGTACGGAAAAATCAATTAAAGACGTAATCAAACAGACGATGCTTATATGCTATATTATTTTATATCATCACTATAACTAATAGCTATATTATTTTACATTATTATACATAACATATAATATCATTTATATACTTTATTATATTTTCAGTTTTCATTTAAACTTTTGTTTAATTTTTTGTAATTTTGCTGTGCCATTTTTTTTTTTTTAATGTCTATATAACTTTTTATTAATTTTAGTTTAGTGTTTTTTGTCATTTTTTTTAGTAGTATTACAGTTTAGTTTTATTTTTAGTTCTATTCATTTAGAAATGAGTAAAAAAAATAGTTTTAGTTTCACTTTTAATTTTATTTATTTCCAGTCATTTTAGTGCTTAAGGTTATTACTATTAATCTTACTTTTCTCCACTCATATCAAACTCAAGAAAATTACTTTTTAAAACTACATTTTTGCCCAAATAAACAAAATTTTGAAAAATCAATATTCATATTTTTTAATAATTCTAATACTGATAAACTGTGAAAACAGTCAGAATTTCACACCCAAAGTTGCTTTAGCCATTGTTATTTATTTATCTATTTAGTTATTTAGTTGGTTGGATTAATTTTAGTTTTAGTTCAGTTAGTCGCCAAGGCAACATTTCTATTTTTCATTTCAACATTTTCCATCTCATATTTAAGATTATTTCAGCTTCATTTGAATAAATAGCATTTAAAAAAAAAATAGTTTTAGTTGTAGTTAAAGGGGTCATATGATGCTGCTAAAAAGAACATTATTTTGTGTATTTGGTGTAATGAAATGTGTTTATGCGGTTTAAAGTTAAAAAAACACATTATTTTCCACATACTGTACATTATTATTTCTCCTCTATGCCCCGCCTTTTTGAAACGCGTCGATTTTTACAAAGCTCATCGGTCTAAAAAGCGAGGTGTGCAAATCGCATCATATGACCCCTTTAATGATTATAACCCTGCTTGAGAAACCTGTTATTGAACAACTAAAACATGAACCCAAACCTGAATGCAATCATTAATACATGCAAAAAGGCTTGCCAATCACCCGAGGGCTCATTTACATATGACTAAGTGTGATTGTAGCAGAAACAAACTGTTTAAATAGTAAGGGTCAGAAAGGAGGTGTTAAATGATCATGAATAACGGAATTAACTGACAGTTTTTAGTGCAAGAAACTAACATAAGTGCACTTCACAGAAACAGGAAACGATGTTGCAGGAAATGATTTTGGAATAAAAATTAGGAAACGATTGGCCTTCACAACATCTGAATGAAACGGGTTGTTCAAGGCTTGAAGGCTTGAGCAGATGAAGATGGTCTGGTGTTACAGACACTCACGGCGCGGTGAGGAAACCCTCCAGATATCCTGCTATGAACATGGTGACGTCGTCCGGCTCCGCCGTCTGTCCGTATCCAGCGCGGATCTCCAGCACGCCCCATCCCGTCGACGTCAGCGTGTCATTATAGTAACCGTACGCGTCGCCCTGCGGGTCCAGGACACCCTCCTTCAGCAGAACGGCCTTATGGGTCGAGTCCCAGTATGCTGTGGCCTTCAGCAGCTCTGGATTAAACACACACAGAAACACATGACATTATATGAAAATGAAGCACAGAAATAATGTTGTGATTCGTATGACTCATGTGGGCGTCTGCTACTTCCTTAAAAATACTTTACGCCATTTAAACCACAAGAGGAACTCTTTTTCAGGATGTGAAATGAGAAATTAATACTTATTTGCAGACGACCTTTTAGCTAAGAAAATGAATCTACATTCATTAAGTGAATTTTAAATAAAAGCTATAAAATAATAAAACACACTTAGTCGGTTTTCAATTAAAGATAATGTGCCTGAAACAACACTGAACATTTTATCTTAATTTCTGAAAAATCTCAACAATGAACATTACACGTGTTACAGTATTTATTCATCTTTGGTAACAATTTAATGAAGTGTTCATTGTTAGTTCATGTCAGCTCAGATCAATTAATATTAACAGATACTAAAATAATTTTAATAATGTATCAGTGAATGCTATAATAAAAAATCTGATTAATAAATGATTTAGAAGTATTCTTCATTGTTAGTTCATGTTTACTAATGTAGCTACTTAATGTTAACGAATTAACCTTATTGTTAAGGTGCAAACATTTGCACACTAAAGTTTTCTCAATTTTTCTTATTTAAAACTAATACTTCAAATAAATATTACTTTAAATACTTAAAATAAATCTTATTTTAATAATAAAAGTTAATAAATAAAAGTTGCTTTGGACAAAAGTGCCTGCAAATGCATAAATGTAAATATAAATCTTAAAAGTTCCAAACTCACTCACTCACTCATTCATTTATTTATACAATTCCTTTTATAATTTTATTTTATTATTTTTGTGCATTGCTATTCTATCAACAACTTTCTGTGGGAAAATATTATATTTCCATACAACTTGATATCTTTGTCAAGTAACCATATAGTAACGGCAGTCACATATCAGGTTTCAGATTGAGTTTTATATGATCATGTGCTGCTCATGATCATTATAATAGACAAACCTGCAGCGTTAGTCAATTCCTCTCTAACACACTTAAAACACACTTATGAGCAAAACAAAAGCAGAGTGTTTTAAAGAGACCAGACGCGGATTTGCACTGAACATATGGTCATTTAAACATAAAACATTCACTTCACGATATAACAACACAAGCTTTATGAAAGTCAAGGTTAAATAAACCAGTTGCTTACTGTCGCTTCTCGCTGATGCAGCAAAACAGGCGAGAATTAAAACACAAATGCTGCTGTTCTTCATGTTTGTGTCGATGTTTAGTCACATGAAGCGCAGAAACTGAAAATAAAGTGGGGAGTGTGTCAGCAAAGAGCTTCCTTGTGACAGAACGACATGAATAAATCCCGGCGAGATCCTCACGGATACACACGAGATAACGTGAAACTACGTTTATAAGACGCGACTGACACACACTGAATGACACCATAAACACCGACAGACATCGAAGAAAGAAAAACAGGTTTCACCCCAGATGGGACTCGAACCCACAATCCCTGGCTTAGGAGGCCAGTGCCTTATCCATTAGGCCACTGGGGCGGATGACACAAGTGTCGGGGCGGAGACACTTATAAAGGCGTCCAATCCGACTCCAGTGAGGCATCATGACCGCTCGACGCTAGTAAAATCAAGTTTAACTGAAATTCATTTGTCGTTATAACAAATTACGTTATTAAACTACCTAAACTATTCAACTTTATTGAAAATAAACAGTGTGAAAGAACACTTTTTGGAAGGTAAGACGCCGTTTTTATAATGATTATACTTCTGAGTTTTCATAGCACTAAATGTTGAAAGAGAATCTGAACTAGAGAACAACTGAATTTACATTAGGTAAATGAAAAGTAAACTAGTTAAACCCTTAAAACAAGTTATTTTTTAGAAGGACTAAATTAGTTGAATTTTCTTTTATTTAAATACAAATTTAAAACAAATCAAAGCCTGATAATTAAAATAACATGTACAGCTCATTTGTCTCATGAAGGGTGTTACACACATTTTAACCCATTAATAATATAAACAATAATATTAATAAGTTTAAAAAGTTTTAATTAAACAATAATTAGCAAGTCGAAACCTATTTAAAAACAGAATTTTAAGAAAATAATTTTAGTTTATTAGTGCATTTTCAAACCCAAAGTTGTGTATTTTAATCGTTAAACCTCCGATTCAGACACTTTAAAGAGGTTAATCCATTTAAAAAAGCCAGAAGTCGGTTCTGAGCTTCTGCTCATCATGCCAACATGAATCATTCAGACATGGAAAACACCACAAGTATTGCTGAAACTCAGACGTTTAATGAGGAAGCCCATAAAACAAGTTTGATTTACATTTTTACTCACAGGTAGCAGGTTTCTTCTTCATCAAACTTTTTTTCTAACCTTCAGACATTTCATCTTTCTAGGATGTACATAAACCACATTTACACAGCTGAGTTAAATTAAATAACCCCAAAACTACCCCCTCATTCAGAGCAGAGTAGGCTTATGGAAGGGAGGGGTTTGCTCCGAACTTGCTTGGAACGAATCGCTTCGAAATCATTGCCAAATGACTCTAATATTAAATGTATATTCTGAGAAATTACGTTTTCTGACCTTAGATGCATTTAAACCTGTTGTAGGGGACTCCAACACAATATTAGGACACTTTAAAATACCATACGACCTGCTCTTTAAAGACATTCATCCAGTGTTTCAAAGGCAAAAAAGAGAAAAACTCACACAAGTTGTGCAAAACCACAGACAACTCAACTTCAGGTCCCGTTCATTTGAAATGTTTTGAAACAAAGAGTACAAAGACTCCAAACAAAGAATGTTTGATTAAAAGTTTCAATTCTGTCACCATAGCAACCAAAGGTAACATTCTATTCTGTAGTATGTAACATGGCAACCAGTAATTCCGTTTCTGTCTGACCAGTGATTTGAAAATTTAGTTTATCAATATAGAAATTTTATATGAAATATCATATATAAATATGTAATATATAATGCTTTTATTCATATTATTTATCAATCATCTTACATTGAACATACTCTCTCAATCTGTAGTTCTTTCCGTCACAATGAGATCGTTCACTTTCCCTTCATTGATTTCTTTATTATTTCATCTGATAATTCATTCGTTCGCTCACTCACTCGTCGTCGATGAGTTTCTCAGCTCCGTTCTCAGTCTGCGGAGCGTCGTCCTCTCCTCCTCCTCTGCTCGTCTCTTCCTCCTCCTCCTCCTCCTCCTCCTCGTATGAGAGACTCTGTGCGCTGTAGTTGATCATGGTTCGGGAAAGATCCACCTCGATGGGGAACACGTCGGCCTCTTTCAGCACGGCATAGCAGTCGTCGTAATAGCGCGACATCCCTGAGACGAAGCGCTGCAGCTGGAACACGATATCCTGGACTGAAGAGAGAATGGAAAGGGTTAAACCGCTGTAAAACAGACCATGTGATGCTTTGTGATGCATTTGTTTTCAACTGAACAAACCATGTTTCTGGTCCAGGAGTTCGATTTTCTCCAGAACGTCTTTGCGCATCTTGGCGAATCGTGCGCGAGCTTCCTGTCGACAGCGCAGAATTAAACGGTATTCGTAGTTACCGGTGCTGACGCGGTACAACGGGTCTCCTAACGCCTGAAACACACGCAAACACAGAGGGTTAAATAAGCAAGTAAGCATTTTTTTTTTTTTTTAAATTTCCAGTTTATAACAGTTTTTGCTCATTTTCATATAATTAACAGTAATATGTATAGCAAAGCCTGGCTTTAGTTACTATACAACAACACATCAAACATGTAATGTGCAATATTACGTAACATGCATTTATGTATAAAAAGGGTTCATGCATTTTAATTTTCATACAATAGTCTGCATGCTTTCTGCATAATTATTTGGACATGATTTACATTCTTTAACAGTAATTATTTTTGTATACAACATATTTATACAAATTGGGGTTAAATGTGGATATATCAAGCCCTACATCTGAATCTTGTTAAAACTTTGCACTTTTTCATGATTAGCAGTAATAAAATTGTGTTGAATCATAATTATTTAAAATAATCTGGCACACTGGCAATATTATCTAACAACAATACAGAAAATATTGCATATCTTGCAATGCATTTGAATAATTTAATATTTATTTTACTATTTAAAATAAGTGAGTGTATCATTTATTTGTAAGAACATACTTTTTACAATTTTTTTTACATTTCTTTTTAAATTTCCTCATATTTATCAGTAATATAAAATTTGTGTATCTTTTGCACTTTGGCATCAGTTAGCAATAATACAGAATTAAAACAAAAACATTGCATATTAAATTGTAAATCTAAAACAGCAGGATACATTTTAATGTCTCTATTGCAGAATTTTTGACATTTAAAAAATATTCCTGATCAGCGTGAAGGACTGTATCAGGGTCAAACACTGAACTGGATCCTCCACCTCCAAAACACTCTTTACAATCAGTAAACAGGTTACAGAAGTTTAAACAGTAACAATGTATTAAAGGGTTAGTTCACCCAAAAATGAAGATTAGCCCATAAATTACTCACCCTCAAGTCATCCTAGGTCTCTTGGCTTATATCGAAATCCTCCGACATTCTTCTTTACAAATCCTCGTTTTATACTTCTAATTAGTGACCGTTGTTTTGTTTTGATCTCTCCGCTGCGCTTCCGCGTACGTCACTTCTGAGCGGCGAATGCGCAGCGCTGACCTCATACGACATCTGCCCGGAACTGCTTCCAGTGTACAACAGTGAGCGCAAGCTAGATTAAATTGATTATTACGTTTTGAATATGGATATTTTTTTTACAAAAACGCATCGATTTGCTACAGAAGGCCTTTGTTCACCCCCCGGAGCTGTGTGAGACACTTTTTATGGATTCCTCTCTTCTTTTGGACTGATGCATGCAACACCCGCTGAGTGGCATTAAACAGCTTGAAAGATCAAAGACAATTTTAATATAACTCCGACTGGATTCATCTGAAAGAAGAAAGTCATATACACCTAGGATGACTTGAGGGTGAGTAATTTATGGGGTAATTTTCATTTTTGGGTGAACTAGCCCTTTAAGAGTCAAATGATCTTGAGCTGATTTCCCTCGTGATTTAGACTGTTTGACTATTGGTTAGTTAATGAGTAAATGATGAGCGGAGAGAGTGAGTGAACTTACGATACAGCTGTACTCTTCATCATCCATCTCCTTCACCTTCAGACAGTACGACTGAATAAACACAAACACACATCAATAAACTTCAACATAAACATTCAAAATCCCTCTGTTAATGTAACATCTCAATTCAGTAGACAACGATGAGTGAATCTTCTGGCTGTTCTCATACCAAGTACTCAAACTTGACATCCAGGTATTTGCGGATGGTGAGTTTGGTATCAGGAATCGCTTTGTGCAGATACGTGTTCAGATCATGCAGCATCTGACAGACAAACAGACAGCATTAATATTATTTATTACATTTGTCTCGTGAAATAATGTTTACACAAGGTTTCACTGTGTTTTCAACTGTTCTACACCTAGGGATGTAACGATTTGACGATATATCATGATAAAATTCCCCACGGTTAGTATTACCGTTTCATCTTTTAATTATCATTAAAACCGTATTAGATTACCGCGATTTGAACAACTCGCAATAAATAAATACTGTCCAGCATAAAGCACAGTTTTAAGTAACAGTCTCACATGCGCACTAGGGATATGCCGGTATCAAATTTTCATGTTGCGATTAATTGCTAATGCTTTTATCACGGTTTGAGCTAAAATAATTATTTTTAAGTGCCCCTTAGATTGTAAGTTAATATCTTAAGTTAAATATATCATTTAACAACAAATTTGTATGTCCATGGCTCTCTGACAACAGTTAATGGTCACATACAGTTAAACATAACATTTTTAGTAAATTTTTTTAGGTTACTTTTAGTTGTTTCACATCATAGTAGTGCTGTCAAGCGATTATTTGCGATTAATCCCTAAATCACTTTTTAAATAAAAGTTTTTGTTTACATAATATATGTATGTGTACTGTGTATATTTATCATGTATATATAAATACAAACACATACAGTATATATTATTTTGAAAATATTTACATGTATACATTTATATTAATAGAATTTATATTATATATAAATACATTTAATGTATAAACAACATATTTTTCTTAAATATATTCATGCATGTGTGTGTATATTTATACATAATAAATATACACAGTACAGACAAATATTACACAAACAAAAACATTTATTTTAGATGCGATTAATCGTTGTCACAGTTATTCTACACTCATCTATATTAATCTCATTGTAAGAATACAAACTCGTTCAGATCTGCTCTCTTACGGGTTTGATGGTCTTCAGCAGCTGGATGCCGAACTTCTCCATGTTTCGATGAGCTTCAGCAAACTTCACGAAGGCTTCGCTGGCGGCGGCCTGCGGCTCACGGACACCGATGACGGAAAACACGTCACCAAACGCTGAGAGAGAAAAACAAACATTTTATCACACATCTGATGATTTTATGGAGTGTTTTGTTGGTCAGACTTAGCATTACTTCCACTACACGGCCTGATGTTGTTAGTGTGTGTAACTAGACACACATTTTGAGAATCTCATCTTAAAGGGGATGTTTTACCAGTCTATTCTGAAAACAAACCAGTTTTTGGTCAATAAAACGAACTTTCAGCAGGAGAAACTCCTTATAGCAACCTATAACGAATCATATGATGAATAAAGATGAACAAATCTACTGTACCTCTGTGAGTCTGCGAGAGCTCATAGAAAGCTCTTAACAGTCTCTTCGTGTGCTCCATCAGTCCTAAACACACACACAAACACAGATTATTTCCAGAGTAAACTCTCTCAGGCACTGGTTTAATGCAGTAACAGTACGAATGAATCACCTTTATAAAGTTCAGCGGTTTTCTCCAGCTCCTCCAGCCTCTTCACCAGACCATCTACAACACACAAACACACACATGCTTGATTTCTCATGGCACACATTATATCCACACATCAATGATGGCGTTTCCAAGCAAAGATTATGTCATGCAACAGAACTTGTTCTCATTAGTGCAAGGTGAAAAAATAATTCATAATTTACATAGTGATGTATTTATGAGTACTGTAGTTGTTTAATATGTGCAGAAACAAGTGTTGTATTGGATTAGTGATTAAATAGTGGAACTGATCTGACCATTGCACAGAATGGCTCTGCTGAGTCCCAGAGCGTCTGCGGTTCCTGAACTCATGTTCTCCACCAGACGATGCTTCACCTTCTTCAGCACTGACACACACAAACACACACACACATGAGCTACTTCATCAGAGAGAAACACACTTCTGCATCCCTTCAAACACACAAAGCTAGCACAGTTTGGTAGTTTTTACCGATATCCAGAGATTTGCCCTGCTTCGGGTCGGCCTGCAGTTTGTTATACTGGATCACGACTTCAACCTGCAGATCACAAACACATTCATCCATAAAAATAAACCCTTCAAGTACAAAACAATTACCGGTCTAGATCATGTGATCTTTACACAAACGGTCTTTATCATAGCAGTGCATCTGAGACAAGATATTATTCACTTTGATGATATATCGGTCACAATATTATTTGTTGATATGTTGATATACAGATAATGTCGCTCTTGTGATGTTTGACTTCAGTTCAGACTGTTGTATGAAATTATTCATATTATATATATATCCTACATTTAACACTGTAAAACTCAAAGGAAAGTATAAATTCACTAAATTAACATGCAATATGTTTTACGTGCCAAAAACACAAACAAAGGATACACAAATGTAATACTTAACAATACTCTTAAGCATTATACTTTGATCTTTCATTTTCATTTGTAAATGTCAAATTTTAGTCAATCAAGTTGACAAAATTGCAGCTTTAAGTGAATCAAAATGCACAAATTATAACAGTCTCAACTACATCTCGACAAAATCTGTAGAAATTTCCAAAGATAGAATGATTGAACTGATATTGAGTGATTACTTAAAGATGTAACACTGTCATGTGGCAATAATCACTTAAAATCATGTCAAATAAGAGCAGAGTTGTGTGATTGTTGTATATTGTTGTTTATACCGTCTGATATAAACTATTCTATCATCCAGCTCTAACCTGCTCAATGTGACTATAAAGACATCAGAAACATTAAAGGGGTTCTATTATGCTCTTTTACAAAGTCTTGATTTTGTTTTGGGGGTGTACTAGAACAGGCTCTCATACTAGGTTGTTCGAAAAACACATTATTTTTCACATATTTTACATTATCACAACACCTCTCTCCCCAGTCTGGCATGAACGGCTCGAATAGTTCCTGTATCAAATGAAGGCCCGCCTTCTGAAATACCAAATGTCATGCTCCTTACCATAGCCGCCTGTGAGCTTCAGTGTAAATACTGCTCAATATCAAATCAATTTGAGCGCGATTTAAACCTGGATGATTGTAAACACTCTAAGTTCGTCTGCCTTGGGAAAGCTAGCGTGTCTCCGACATAGTGATAACACTCGTTGCCTTCTCTAGTGCAGCTCAACCAGGTCTCATCCATTTCGTCGATCTTTAGGTTATCAAAAATCCCGGAAAATATGCGTTGTAGTCCAAACGAGTCGTTCGTTGTAGTTTTTGAAAAGTGATTTCTGTTAAATAAACTTTGGAAGTGGACTTTGAGCTTTGTAACTTTGCAGATATTTTTTATGCTCAAACAGAAACATTACAGACTAACTAAAGTTGAAAAAGTGAAAAAGCATATTATGACCCCTTTAACATTACAAAACTCTGAATCAGTGAAAATTGCTATAGGAATAAAACTGGCGTGACTTGAGTTGATGTTTTAAGTGTTGTACCTGCACTGCCTGGATCATCTTGGCCACCTCTACTTTAGTCTTTCCTTTCACCGGTTTGCCATTGACTCCTGTGATCTCATCGCCGGCGGCCAGAGTCCCGTCCAGAGCGGCCGGAGTGTTATCAAACACCTAAACGCACAAAAATCACCTCAAATGAGCTTCAATGAATAAAAAGAGTAATGGAAAGAGTATTTCATGATAGATTGAAGCCTTTCCGGAGCACTTTAACATGGAAACTGGACGCTGGGTATCATTCACAAAATATGCACACGCCAAATTTGTGTGAAATCTGTTGAAAAAACATTTTCAACATTCGCAATTCTTCAGGAACTTTTCATTCTGAAGTGCACTCTAAATGTACGTAACAATATAAACCACACAAATAAAAATCACACACTTAGTTCTGGCCTTATAAACACACTAAGATTCTATAGCTTCTAAAACACACAATCATTATTGAATGCGACAGTGATTGATAGGATGATGTTGGATTGTGAATATTTGACCTGTACGATGTAGAGACAGGGACAGAACTGAGCTCCGCCCCCAATACTGATCCCAATCAGGTTCTGTGAGTCTTTCTTCATAGTCACTGTTCCAGGAACTGTGGGAATCCCACTGGACACAGACACAACACAATATCACACACATGACTGTCAGTGAAGGCACACAATACTCATCTCATCACACAATGATCCCTCAATGTTCTGCTTGAAAAGATTGCTTGTTTTGCTTTCTTTCTGTTAGATTCAATTTATTTCTATTGCAATTACATGCTATTTTATAACATGCAATGCTATTCAGACATTTATAAGCGTGACTTCACACAGACAGAGGTCTATTTTCTCCCCACAGGATGTGACATCATGTAAACAAATGAATATTAACGTACTGCTTGTTATTGATGGATGATGCTCGTGATACTCACAGTTTGTCCTCCTCCAGCTCATAGTCCATGTCTGTGAACATTATCAGCTCTGATCGTGTTTAATGTGAATCTGACGATCAAACTCTCTTCATTCATTCAGATGGTGAACTCTATTACTGAAATACAGCAGCATTAATAAAAACAACTTTAAATAATATGTACTAACATCATACTCTGAGACATATTCACTTTTAAAGCTGCTCGTTATTTTTATTCTCGTTATTGTTATTATTAGTATGATTTAGCGACAGGTGTTATGCAGATGAATAACGCAGCTGTCTCTTACCGTTCTATTGACGAATAGCTGAAGTGTAAAGATGCTCTTAACACGTGGACATATTAAAATAATGTTTTAGTGTTGTGTTATGAAGATAATTCGATAAACATTAAGCTGCTGCATCTGAACACCAGTCTGCAGGATGTGTGTGTGTGTTTTTTTTCTGTGACAGGAAAACCAACGTAAAAAGCGCATTTCCGCCTCCTGCTGGACTGGAGTGTGAAGCGACAAACGGGTGAATAATGACACGTGATCGCTGGTTTGAATGGGTCGCCTCCAGTTTCCTCTTTGTTTTGCTCCCTCCAGCCAGAGCTGTGACGTCGACTGACCCTAGTTACCTGTGGTTGGCCTGGCCGTGCGTCACTCAGAAAACAACAGGCCAATCAGAAGAGAGGCTCATGAATATTAATTAGACAGGCAAAAATCGACCTGTTCTGATTTTTACCTTTTATGGGCATTTTTACCTTTATAAAGCCATTTCGAAAGTGTGCATCATCTTTTCAGTCAAATTCTTAAATTGAATCATTCAATTAGAATAATAAGTCATTTGGGCTATTACCAAGCAAATTAAATCAGTATTGACAAAATTCATCTTTGCAATGCAGAGAAAACACAGAAGATGCATTAGAAGTGGCATTTACACACTGTTTAATGCAGGACATGAATGTATTTAACCTGCAGTTACAAATGCATTAATACTGTTTTGATATTTTAAACATAAAACATTGAATATTGATATTTGAAATTATAAAAAAAAAATGAAAAGATACTTTAAATGTGAAATTAAAACTGTCAGTAGGCTGCAGCAAGTCACTGTTAATAAGTGAGTCATTGCGATTGAACCGATCATTTAAACAGTTAATTCATTCAGGAACAAAACACCGTCATGTTGCTCAGAGATGCAAATTGGAATTATATTTGTTGGCGAAATAGAGCAAAAACAGTCAATATTGTGTCTAAAACGCAAGTGTTTTAATATTAAATTCTTGTTTATTGAACTGCTGCATAGAATCAATGTCACATTGTAACCATGCTGCTTTTTGGTGGAAAAAACGTCAGTCTTCGCGTGATACTGATTAACTATATGAAATTATATAAATATATACATTTCTGCCCGCATATCTTGAATTTAGTGATCATTCTAAATGCATTTTAATAAACTGAATCATGCAGTGAAAGAACGCGCACTGGTGTAACCTATTAGACTTCTTATTGCCTTAGCTAAACTTTAGCTAACTTACATGGTAGCTCTCATGAGTCAT
>NW_015634336.1:565550-599422 GCF_001515625.1 Sinocyclocheilus rhinocerous
TGATAGAAATTAATCTTTTCCAATAAGTTTAAATAGATTTTTACCTTTTAAATTAAATCAGTATCAACAAAATTCATCTTTGCAATGCAGAGAAAACACAGAAGATGCATTAGAAGTGGCATTTACACACTGTTTAATGCAGGACATGAATGTATTTAACCTGCAGTTACAAATGCATTAATACTGTTTTGATATTTTAAACATAAAACATTGAATATTGATATTTGAAATTATAAAAAAAAAATGAAAAGATACTTTAAATGTGAAATTAAAACTGTCAGTAGGCTGCAGCAAGTCACTGTTAATAAGTGAGTCATTGCGATTGAACCGATCATTTAAACAGTTAATTCATTCAGGAACAAAACACCGTCATGTTGCTCAGAGATGCAAATTGGAATTATATTTGTTGGCGAAATAGAGCAAAAACAGTCAATATTGTGTCTAAAACGCAAGTGTTTTAATATTAAATTCTTGTTTATTGAACTGCTGCATAGAATCAATGTCACATTGTAACCATGCTGCTTTTTGGTGGAAAAAACGTCAGTCTTCGCGTGATACTGATTAACTATATGAAATTATATAAATATATACATTTCTGCCCGCATATCTTGAATTTAGTGATCATTCTAAATGCATTTTAATAAACTGAATCATGCAGTGAAAGAACGCGCACTGGTGTAACCTATTAGACTTCTTATTGCCTTAGCTAAACTTTAGCTAACTTACATGGTAGCTCTCATGAGTCATGGATGTTAGCAAGACAAATTATGTTAACTATAATTGCCTTTTGGGTATTTAGCTGTAAATTTGAGGAACAGGTAGCTTAAGCCGGGCTCACACTACAGGATTTTTGGCTAGATTTTGCTGTCGCAGACAGATTTCCACAGTCTGCGACAAAACCCCCGGATCGTGACCAAATCGGTGCTCGTTGCGGTCGCCGAAGCTCGTTAAGTATGAGCAGGTTAGCAACGTGATCCGAGCCTGTCTCGAGTTATCACAGACGCTACGATATTTTCAAACCGGTTTGATATACACCCAATTTTCTGTTGTATGTTTGTTTCGTAGATGAGGCCCACTGTGTTTATGAATATTAATAGTGCTAATATTAATATTAATAGTGCAGACATAATTAAAATGTCTGTTGAGGATTCAAATGTTAACTAAAGAAAGTCAAATTAAGAAAAGAGGATTTATTTAAAGGGATCATCAGATGCTAAATTCACTTTTACATGTTGTTTGAACATAAATGTGTGTTAGCAGTGTGTGTACACCCCCACCCTATAATGATAAAAATCCACCCAGTGTTTTTTTTTTTTTATAATTCACATAAATCTTGACTCCTTTCTCAAATCAAGCCCTTCTCTGATTCTTGGCTATGTGATGTCACACAGACCCAGGCCGCTCCCATGATTGTTGATTGACACTGGCGTTTTATCACAGCCTCACCTACAGAAGAAGTGAGTATACGTTTTTTTATGAATCTTTGCAAATCGCCATTCCCAATAACGTGCTAGTTAGCAAGTTCCGCGGCTAAATGCGGCATTTAATGCATTTAAAGAGACATGCAACAAAACGAGTTGCTGTGAAAAAAGCTGTTTTTGACAGGGTAAAAAGTGTGTTGTTTTACACTACCATTGAGAAATTTTAGCCAAAGTATGTTATAGACTTTTCATTAACACCCTAAAGAATCATATCAACTTGTGGAAAATAGGCATCCGGTGACCCCTTTAAAAAAAAGTTTATTTATTTAGATGTTGATGACACTAATGTGACAGACGGAAGACACAGAAAAAAAGAATAATGCTTTAAAATCAATTGTTTGTAATTGATTTACTTATTGTAAAAATATATCAGCAGAGGAGCTGTGAAAGACCAGATGCAACTCTCCCATTCTTCTCACTTCATCTGGTTTTACAGTAAACTGGTCAGCAGGGTCTGAACCGGGGTCTGCAACATTATTAATATTATATATTTTTCTTGTTCTCAGCCAGAAACTGCTCGGGCTTCAAGGAAGTTCCCCAGCGTCAAAATCAGCCTTGAGGCTTTGTGCAGAGAGTCTCACTCTCCACTCACTACTGATGACAAGAACTGGATGGAGCCCATGAAGTGAAGATACCACACTGGACACGGATTTTGCATCAAAAGACAAGTCTTTACTTGAGCATATAGATAGAACAATCAGACAAAACCATAAAAAGCCAAATGAAAAAGATGAAGTAACAATACTTAAGCAAAAAGGAAAATGCTAAGGTCAATAATCACAGAACCACAAGTGTTCTATGACAAAATCATTAAACATAATTTTATTATTTCGATTTTTTTTAAATGATTTATTGAGCAGGAACTGCCACAATCATGTTTTCTTACACTAAAGCACGGGTTCCCAAACTTTTTAATTCCCAGACCGTCCTAGACATGTATAACACAAGACCAACCAAAGTTTTTTTTTTTTTTTCATATTTAATTTTTTTTCACACACACACACACACACACACACACACATTAGTGTTTTCTCAATACTGAAATCCCTAACTTAGATACAATACCTTGAAAAATATTGATATCTTATTAAAAGATATAACAAGGCTAAAACATGACAGTGAAGTTTATTTTTACATTAATGAAAACTTGGTAAAACACTGGAGAAGTAATTTGAACTTTTACTTCAAATTTCTTTAGAGATAAGCATTATTTTTCGTTTTCCATCTAAAACAGAACACAAGATCAAACACCCTGCAATAAAACAATGAAACTCACTAATCTGGAGAGAAGATCTCAAAGAACAGAGCACAGGGCACCGCCTTCTCAGGGGTGCCGAACATCGGTCCTGGAGAGCCACAGTCCTGAGTTTTGCTTCAACCCTAATCAAACACCTGATCAAGTCTAAAGGGTTACTACGAAGCTACAGGCAGGTGAGTATTTATCAGGGTTGGACTCTGAACTCTGCAGGACTGTGACTCTCCTGCACCGGAGTTTGCCACCCCTGTTCTCACCCATCAAACCCTCTCCCTAATCCCCTCCTTTCAGAAAGGTCTATATGCCATATATGATGCATCTTGTGAATCTATATATTTTGTTGTTGTTGTTGTTTTTCTCTCATGTTTGGTATCATTTTAACCCCTTAACTGTCACTCACATTTTTGAACATAGGCGTGAAAGCGCACGATCCAAACTTAAATTTTTATAATTCATGAACGAAAACATTTTGTAACATGATATTGATGTACCATTTTCATGGTAATGCAATGTTTGATTTTAAAATGGGTTTCAAAGGATGAATTTTGAGATTTAAAGTTTTCAATTGATATATAATTTCTGATGATTTCTAAAGTGTGATAGAGAAAAAGGCAACGAAGAAGACTTTTTTTGACAAAGGTCAGAACTCCTGTTATGATGTAGATTTTTGAGGTGCACTCTTGTCAAAAATTTATCTATTACTTTTCCTACATAGATATTTACATACATAGTAAACTTAGGCGTCCCACAGAGGGGACAGGTGACAGTTAAAGGGTTTTAAAGGTCTCAGTGTGATTGATAAAATGTTCATCAAATGATTGCCCTTACTCTTGTCCTGATATTAATTCATGAGTTCTTAAATACAGAAGATGTCGTAGCCTAATTTAGCAATGCTAAAATGGCATCATCCATTATCTGTGACAAAAGTTCTCATTTGGAATTCATCCTCTTTAGAAAGTGCATATACAAGAAGCACAAAGTCTTGCATCCGATTCTGTCCTTCTTTTTTATGTCTTTGAATGACAGGAGCAGATCTTCACAGACTGTTTCCAGAACAAATCAAACTCTTGCTTTGTCTTTGAGTCTTAAGTCAAGTTCTGTGCTCTTTTCATGATGTGTCCTCTGAGAATCAGTCTTTTTTTCAAGTCTTGTTGCTGAAGAATGCCATTTAATTTCATATATGTTTATCTTGTAAGGGCTTCTTGAAGCACCTGTGTTTTTCTTTTATTTAAGAGGCATCTGTAAAAATATTATCCTGTCCTAACATGTTAATTTAAAAGAAAAATATCTTCTAGGAGTAGGAGTGTAGTATTTTAAACTCTTAATTGCATCCTCTTTTGTGTATGATTTCCACAACTCTGGGATCCTACCATTCCCTTCAAATGACTTCTCCTAGTACTTTTCCAGATGTTTCTGGAATCTGCATACAAACCACTTCCAGTACAAACACTTACAGGGCTCTACAGTGCGACCATTTCAGTCGCATTTGCGACTGAAAACTACTGCGTGCGACTATGACATTTTTTTTTAGGAGCACCAGTGCGACTGACCCGATCATCATCATTAAATGTCTGAAAGTACACCTACAAGCCACTTTTGTGCCACCTCTACAAATTAATGTAGTTAATACTGATTTAATTTGATTGGTAACTTATATTCCTTATTCTACTTGTTCTTATTCTGTTGTTTTAATTAAAATTTTAAAAAAGCTTATAAAATATAATTCTTTTAAGAATTTGACAAAAGATGACATACTTTTAATAAAGTTAGAGGAGTCAAATATCACCTCGTAATGGGAAGGCTACTTTTTGATAAAATTTTGGATGATTGATTAGAAGGTACTCCTAAAATTTTGAATGTGCTCCTAAATTTTTTAAGTTAGGAGCACAAGTGCTCCTAAAAAGAAAAGTAAGCGTAGAGCCCTGACTTAGAATAGTTAGAAGTGATGCTCCAGTTAGCATAAACTCCTCCTGCTTTTCTATATTCTTTATATGGAAACCACTGATGTGATGATGTACAAAGATTCTGTGTTCCATCATAATAGCATCCATTGATTCCAGTCGATCTGTGGAAAGGAACACTGTGATCTCCATCATGATTTTCTATGGTGTTGGTGCAAGTGGCTGCACAGAACGGACACTGAACCCAACAGCACTGACAGAGGTGATCAGTCAGAATCTCATCGGGCCTGTCTTTGTAGTCCAGTGTTGATGGAAATTTCTTGAATCGACTGCTGATGTCAGAGATTATAGCCAGAAGTTCTTGTTTTATTGCATCTTTTAGGAGGCTGAAATCATCAATATGATTATGTTTCACTCCACTGAGGTCTTTTTCAGAGAAGATCAGCTCATCTGAGAGCTGCTGTGTGAAACTCTTCAACCACAAACCAACATCTCCACTGTTGACTTGAACATGTTCAGTAGATTCATGAGCTGCTTTCATGATCTTCTGCTGCATGAGTTTAATGTTCTCATTCATCCTGGGTAAAACACTGACACTGAACTTATCATTAATGTACCAATTGACTTCATCTCTGATGAAATTCCTGACGTGATCTCTGGGATAATTAATGTAGTCCATGAACGCAGAAAAATTCTCATTTTCTGCCAGAAACTTGAGGATGTGTTTTTCTAGATTTGATCTGTTTCCATTCAGTGATTCACAGTTTCTTCTTATTTCAACTGTTAAATCAATGGCAGTCATCTTGCAGACGCTCTGCTCAATGGGCTCTTTAAGTTTCTGACAGATGATCTCACCAAAGATGACATCTGACGCAGCTCCATGCAGGTATTTCTGGAAAATACTGTAGTACTCTTCGTTTTTCTTCTCCAAATATAGAACAGGATCATTGTTTTCTCTAAACATTCTGTGTTGGTCATTAATTGTATTGTTTGCTGTCTTAAATACTGAATAAACAAAATGGATGAAGAATTCATTCATGAACACATAATTCACTGGTCCTTCCTGATGTTGTCTCACTCTTGTCTTGATGTAATCTATGATTTGTTGAATGTAGCTGATGTTATAGCCCATTTTTGCAATGTTAAATGACGTTATCTTTATGTCTATTTGATGAACAACATCTGTTACTAATGCTCTTATTTGGGCTTCGTCTTCTTGAGATAGAATGTAACCAAAATTCTCTTCAGCAGCTCTGATGGCATTTTTTCCATGTCCTGTAAATCCACTGGATTTCTTCAACTGTACATAATCTGCATAACTTGGTGCAGAAAAAACATACCTGCACTCAATGCTCTCCCCTACAGAAGCACTTTCATAGATGTCACCAAGGAGGGTTTTCACATCATCCAATATGTCAATGTCTTTTATTGCAGGAGTGTCTGTGATGATCTTCTTCATACTCTGTTTCCAGAACAAATTAAACTTTTTCTTCAATGTTGCTTCATCATTTGCCCTGTTTTTGAGTTTTAAGGCAAGTTCTTTGCTCTTTTCATAGAGAGTGTTTTCATAATGTGTCCTCTGAGCATCTATCTTTTTCTTCAGGTCGCGCTGCTGAAGAATCCCATTTAATTTCTTATTTGTTTCTCTTATAGCAGTTTCTTGAAGCTCTTTAATTTTTATCTCAAAAAAACCTTTCCACTGAATCAATATATTTGCATCTCTGTCTTTCTCAATTCTGACATTGATTTTTTCACTTCTTCACTTGTCTTCTTCAGTTCTATTTGAATATCAGTTTCCTCAACCTCATTAATTGTTTCATTTTCTATTTTGTTGTGTAGTTTGTTCTCAATTTTCATCATGGCACTGCGGAGACTCCAGCACCACTTCCTGTATTCGGTCTCCAGTTTCCTGTAGGCTGAAATCTCCAGAGAATTTTTAAAGCTGAATACAAATTGTTCATTCAATATAGCCTTCCAGAGATCTTTAATACGTTCTCCAAACCAAAGGCTGCAGCTTGAAGTTCCTCAGATATTCTTTCAAGTTCAGTTTGTTCAGCTATCAGTTGTTCAGATCCATTGTGATTTTCTTTCAATTTCAATACTGTTGACCATTTTTCATTGTACTCATAATGTAGGACATAAAGATCTGCTGAGATATATTCATCCAGGAGGATCCCAAGCCATTTAATGAAAAACATCTTATTTGTAGCACCTGAGTTCATTTCATTAATAAAGAACTCACTGATGTCAGAATCATGCTGGATCTCACGGATTTTTATTAGGTCTGCACATTTTATACTTCTTTCCATTTCTGTATCATCTTCTTGAGGTTGATGTAGTTCTTTGTTCTTCTGACTCCACTGATGCCACAGATTCCCCTGATGAGGCAGAAATGATTCTTTGATTCCTCTCAGATCTTTCTTCCCCAGTAAAACAATCATTTATAGCTCTTCTGAGTTCTTCAGATACTTCTGACTGATTTCTGTCTTTCAAACCAATCTTGTATTTTCCTTTCCGTGTCTTAGTGCATGCTGAATCATTCTTAGCAAAAAGACAAATGAGTGGCTTTGAATCCTTATAGAGTTCTTGAACTTTCATCATGCTTCTGTCATTCCTCTCAAGTTGTGATAGAAGAACAACATTGACTGAGGCCATTTCAGTGAGGATCTGCAGCTGTTTCTCATGGACTCCTGCATCTCCATGTAGATTACAGAATGCAACACGGTTACTGAATTTATCCACGTTTTTCCCAGAGGGGCAGAACCAGGCAATCTCCACCACTCCATCCATCAGGACTCTGGTTCTGCTGCTGCCTGGGCAGTTCCTGTGAAAGAACGTGTTGTGTTTCTCATTGATCAAACTGTTCATCAGCTGAGACTTGGATGAAGACACAGAGCCAAACCTGAAGAAAAACACCATTGGAGTTTTTGCCTTGTAGATCGGCTGGGTTTGACTGATCGTTTCATTGTTGATGTTTGTCATCTTCCAGCTCTTGTTGATTTGTCTGAATGTCCAGAGAGGAAACTCAATCTGTTGTGTGAATGGATCAGGAACAAGCAAAGGCAGAGCGTACTGACACTGGGACAGTTTAGTCACCATTAGCTGCTTCAGGAAACCATCAGCACAATGAAACACAGCCATCTGAACATCCATTGGGTGCACAGGGTCAAATTTACTTCTTTCTCTGTTAGACATTAATTCAAAAAATATATCATCACAATCTGCTTCCTGTATAGGTGAATCACTGCTGCCTTGTTGGTTGTGACCTTCGTCATTGGTCTCAACATTAATGTATCTTGCTCTGTAGTCCATCATCAGTAGTTTTTGAAGGAAAGTCTGAATCAGCTCTTCTTCAGCACAAAACACATGGGACTGTAATGAATGTTCAGTTATCTGAAGAAAATCTGCAGCTCTCAATTTATATCTATGCTTGTCAAGGTGAAATCTGTGAAGGAGTGTTTTTGTCATTGCAAGCTTTTCATTTTCTACACATAAATGCTCATCTGGTCCCTCACTTTCTGTTCTTTGCTCTCCGACAATTATCTGTAAAAATAAAAGGCATAGTGTCATTTATTGTTATAAATGTGCACGGCATGCTGCAGAAAATTTGTGGTAAAGTACTGCAATATACTCTACATTATAATATGTAATTTAAAAGAAAGCTTTAAAAAAGTACAATTATCAACATTTTTCTATTTTTCTTCAATTTTCCAATTTCTTCTTCTGAAAACTAAATAAATGTAAAAATGTAAATTAAAAAATGCCCTTATTTAAAGGTATAGTTCAAAATGGGATAGTTCAAAAATAGTACAAAAATGAAAGTTATCCCATAATTTACTCACCCTCAACCCATCTTAGCTATATTAAACAGTATCCTTGCTCTTCCCAACTTTGTAATGGGATTGAATAGTGCTTGAGTTTTTGAAGCTCCAAAAAACATATCCATTCATCATAAAAGTAATCCATACACCTCCAGTGGGTTAATAAATGCCTTCTGAAGCAAAGAGGACATTTGTGTCCATTTGTTGTTGTACATTTCTGACATAGCCTTGAATTAGCGCCCCCTCCTGTCTCACCCACATTTTAAAACAAGGTTATGCCACTGGATTAAATTATGGGATCATTTTAATTTTGGGGTGAACTATCATCAATCTCTGACGCAGTGGAAGCAAAGACAATATAGACCAAAGTTATATAGCACCTTACACAGGATAATCAGATGTGACTACTCAGATTCGCTCTGGATAATATAATGTAAATGTCATGAATGTAAATTAAATTTTATCATGAAAACCACAGGAAAAATCTGAAAATGTAAATATTAAGCAAACACTAATCACTCGGCAGTTACGGTCAGTACTCAGGTTTGATCCATCTCTCTTTTCCTGCATGAGTCTTTGTTTTTGTTTTTATTTATGCATGTACCGGTCGCTGTCTACCATTTAACCTTTCATTTTTCTCTCTTTTTTTTTTGCCAGTTTCAGCACTTCACAGCGCCTCTTGCTATTACTTAATTCCCTCTTGGTTGTGTTTTTCTTTGTCTCTTTTATCTGCCCAGTTACTTTGTTGGATTTATGGACTGTGCCAGCAGCTTTATTGAGGACACAAGCAGACAACGAGTGAGCATGTAAGTCAGGGGTATCCAAACTCAATCCTGGAGGGCCAATGTCCTGAAGAGTTTAGTTCCAGTTTGCCTCAAAACATATGCCTAGATGTTTCTAGTATGCCTAGTAAGACCTTGATTAGCTGGTTCAGGTGTGTTTAATAGGGGTTGGAGCTAAACTTTGCAGGACAGTGGCCCTCCAGGAGCAGGATTGGACATCCCTTAGGTACGTAAACACAATGAAGACAACGTAGTCTATGGATACCAGGCTCTGTGGAAGGGACAGAAACAGGTGGATGGTGAGGATTCAAGAGAGATACATGGAACGTAGGGTGAATATGGTAGTGTGTTAGTATCTTCAGTTCATAAGTGACAGGGTTGACTTGTTTTACGACCTGGAATGGACCAATGCACTTGGGACTAAGCTTGCTTCAGGGCAGGCACAGCTGGATATCCCAGGTTCAGAGCCACACTAGTTGTCCAGGCTGGTAGATGGGTGTGATGTTTCTCCGGGAATCAGCGTGTTCCTTATGCCGCCACACTGCCTGCTGCAGATGGTGATGAGCCTCATCCCACACCCTCTCGTTCTCCTGGAACCAGTGATTAACTGATGGTACATCTGAAGGCTCACCTGACCAGGGAGATAGTAGTGGCTGGAAACCCAGTATGCATAGAAATGGGGTGAGTCCTGTTGCTGATTGCTGGAGAAAGTTTTGAGCATATTTGGACCAGGCAAGAAACTGGCTCCAGGGGTCCTGGTGGCTCTGGAAAAAGGTCATCAGGAAGCAGCTGACCTCCTGAACCTTCCTCTCTGTCTGCCCATTGGACTGTGGATGGCAGCCAGATATAAGGCTTATGGTCAAACCTAGGAGGGAGAAAAAGGCCTTCCACACACGTGAAATTAACTGTGGTCCATGATCAGAGACTACACCTTAAGCCAGTGGTCACCAACCTTTTTAGGCCCAAGATCCCTGACCTCGGCCTTTATGAAAGACAAGATCTACCTATTGAAGAATTGATAGAAAACAACATCGCAGATTGTACTTCAAATTTGAGGCCTTTTACTTAGTATTTTAATTAGTGATGCGCCGATCATAGCTGATTCAGAATTCAGATTTTCTTTTCTTTTTTAACTAGCAAATTGGATTCTGATACTGATACTGATTTTTAAGCAATTTTCGGGATCTACTGGGACAGTGATAAAGATTTACCAGTCGATCGCGATCAACGGGTTGGCGACCACTGCCTTAAGCCATACCAAAATTACAGAATACCAGAATGAACAAGGCTTCTGCGGTTTCTGTGGCAGTAGGCAGAAACTTGAGTGGAATTAACTTGCAGGCTTTTGAAAACCAGTCAACAATTACCAGTATCCAGGTGTATCCATCCGAGTCAGGGAGGTCTGTGAAGTCCATTCCCAGGTGTGACCATGGGCGTTGACGAACGGGCAGCGGGAGGAGCATCCCAGGTGGTAGATGGTGAGGGATTTTGGAGATAGCGCACTGCTTGCAACCTTGGATGTAACGACGGATGTCATTTGTCATGCCAGGCCACCAGTAGCGGTTTTTAAGTGAGAGGGTTTGTGTTGTCCCTGGGTGGCCAGTGCCTAATGAGGAATGTGCAGATTCTATGACTGGCAAACGGTGAACTCTGGGAACATAGGTGGAGTCCAGCGGGCATCCCAGCAGAACAGAGTTAGTGGTGGAAGCTTCGAGGATCTGTTCATCAATACTCCACTGGATGGGCTTCATGAAGAGAGAATAGGGAAGCATTGACTCTGGCTTTTCGGACTTATCGTCAGGGGTATGAAGACATGAAAGGGCATCAGCTCTGGTATTTTTGGATCCTGGATGGCAGGAAATGTGGAACTGGATGCATGTGAAGAATAAAGCCCATCGAGCTAGTCGGGGGTTCAGTCTCTTGGCTTCTCTGAGGTATTAGAGGTTCTTGTGATCAGTGAGAACAATGCATGGATGATGGGCTCCCTCCAACCAGTGCCTCCATTCCTCCAGGGCGAGCTTGATGGCCAGTAAAGATAACTTTTTGGAGAAGAAGGCACATGGAAGAAGTTTATTTGACTTCTCCTGCTGCTGGGATAAGACCTCACCAACTCCTTAGGTGGAACCGTCGACTTCATTAACAAAAGGTTTCTCTGGGTTAGGATGAGTGAGGAGTGTTGTGGTTGTGAAGGCGTTCTTCAGTTCTTGCATGGCTTGCTCGGCTGTTGAGTTCCAGGACAGAGACTTGGGCCTGCCTTTTAACAGAGAAGTGAGTGGTGCTGTTAGAGTGCTGTAGTTCTGGATAAATTTGTGGTAGAAGATAGCGAAACCAAGGAATCTCTGGAGTTCTTTCACAGTGGTGGGCCTGGGCCCAAGTGGTGACTGCAGATACCGTCCCCTCATCCATTCTGAGGCCTTCCTGGCTGACAATGTATCCTGGGAAGTGGATGGATTTCTGATGGCAGCTGCATTTCTCTGTTTTGAGGAACAGATGGTACTCGCAGAGCCATTGGAGGACCTCCGAAACGTGGCAGCGATGTTCGGCCAGGTTCCGGGAGTATATCAAGATGTCATCGATATACACAATCATAAAGTGGTTCGGGAAGTCCTGGAGCACCTCATTCATGAAATCCTGGAATACAGAGGGTAGCGTTGACCAACCCATATGGCATAACGAGGTACTCATAGTGCCCTGATGGAGTGATGAAAGCAGTCTTCCTCTCATCTCCCTCACGTATCTGGATGAGGCTTCGAATGTCCAACTTGGTGAAGATGGAGGCACTGTGGAGTTGTTCCAAGGCAGCTGGGATGAGGGGAAGTGGATAACAGAACTTGATGGTTATTTTGTTGAGTTCCCGGTGTGAAAGAAATTGTAGAATTAATCATTTTAATCAATAAATCATAACTAACATTTCCCTTTCTTGCAGGCTTAACATTTGCATGCTTTTAGACAACAAAATGTTCCATAGTTACTGTTTTGTTGTGTTGCGCAGATGAGCTAAAACGTCACCCGAATCCGCAGCTTCAAATAAATTATCTACACGCTGTGATACTTCAGCTTGCGTTTCGGTACAGTTGACAGAATTGTCAATTGCCTAATTGGTCATTGTTGCATCGTCACATAAATGTATTATTTTCACATCTTTTTAAGCCATTCGGTACTAGCGCTCTCCAGAGGCGCTTTTCTGTGCACTCACAGTCACATCCAAAGCGCGCACTGCAAAGCTTGTTGCGCTTAAGTGGCCAGATACACACAAAATGACCTCAAAATGGTCGTCCTGGCAAGTATCCTCATAAGCACTTTCGGTTTTGTCTTAAGTTAATGTAAACAGTTGCAAAAGAAAACACATGTGTATCAGTATTGGATCCGTGAAATAGGTCTTGTTACAGCAGCATAATAAAGTTGTGCCGTCTGTCATTAATGTTAATCAAACAACAAAGTAGAGAGAAAATCCCTCACTGCTCTTGACTAAATAATGCTTTGTTAAATAACTTTAATATGTTAATGTACAGTTTATTCAATTTCTGTAGCCTATTTAAAACGTTCAAATTTTAGAAAATGTAGTTGATATTTGCATCACTAATGATTTATATTATCCACCCGCGACCCACCCGCAAATAATCAGAATGCATTTTTTATTACCCGACCCGCTGATTATCTGCAGCGCCCACGGAAATAACTGCCATCCGAGCATCACTAGTGTGTTGTAATAATGATGCATATGGACAGGACGAGATGGCTACACATTTGTCTGAAATTATTAATAACTACAGAAACTCATGGTTTAGGGAACAAGCTGAGGTAATCAAAAACCAAACTTGCTTTGCCAGTAACAGAGGGGGTTGCTGATTTGTCATATAAATCAAATCAAATTAAACCAATCAAATTAAAGGAGAATGATGTAACATGTATAACAATGATGTAACATCGTCAAACACTTCTAGACATTAGATCGGCACTCGATTTGGACTCGAGCGTGAATACGAGCGACTGCAGCTTCTTCACCAAGCATCTACCTCTTTGTTTACACCCGCACCGACGAAAGAGGAAAAAGCGCAAGAGGGGCAGCCATGCCAGCATTCTGTGCAGAACTCGCAATTGCTTGTCAGCAAAGTGGATGAACTGAATGCTCAAATTATTTTTAATCATGACTTCAGGAACTGCTGTCTATTTGCATTCACCGAAACATGGCTAGACGCTACTATTCCAGACAACGGAGTTTCACCGCCCAGTTTTACGATCTACCGCCAGGACAGAACAACTGACTCTAAGCGCAAAGGCGGCAGCGTTTGCATTCTAATGAACTCTCGCAGGGGAACGGATGTTTTGGAGGTTGCCAAGCACTGCTGTCCTGACGTCGAACTCATCACAGTCAAAATACGGCCATTCTTTCTTCCACGCGAGTTTAGTTCGGTCATTTTCACAGTAACTTATATACCTCCGCAGGCAGATAAAAGCAAGGCAATGGACACTCTTTATGAAACTATAAATGGTCTGGAGAACAAACACCCGGACACTGTTTTTATTGTTACTGGAAACTTTAACAAAGCAAACCTGAAAAAACTCCTCCCTAAATTCTACCAACACATAACTTTTCCTACTCGAGCAGATCAGACGCTTGATCACTGCTACACAGCACTCAAAAACAGTTACAAACCCCTCCCCCGCCCTGCCTTCGGTAAAGCAGATCACACATCCATTCTTCTTCTGCCTGCATACAAACAAAAGCTAAAACAGGAAAAAACAGTAATCAGGACAATCCATCAATGGAGCGAGGAAGCCATCTTCACACTTCAGAACAGCTTTCAAACAACAGATTGGCAGATATTTCGGGATGCAGCAGGCACAGACATTGAGGAATATACAAACACTGTCACTGATTACACCAATGTGTGCACTGAGAACATTGTCCCAAAAATCTGCATTAAAACCTTTCCAAACCAGAAACCCTGGATGAATGCTGATGTCAGAGCCAAATTTAAAGCACGTACCTCAGCCTACAACTCTGGTGACACTGAGGCATACAGAAGGACCAGATACAATCTTCAGAGAGCTATCGGGTCTGCAAAGAGAGTCTATAAAGACAAGATGGTGGAAAACTTTCAGGGATCTAATCTCAAGCTCTTGTGGAACGGCTTACACTCAATCACGGACAACAGTGGAAAAAAGGATGGAAAACCCACAACATGGATAAGTCTGCCTCTCTGCCAGATGAGTTGAATGTCTTCTATGCACGGTTTGATGATAGCAACACCTTCCCTGCAGTGAAACTGCCACCAGATAATAACAGCTGTTCTCTTACCTTCGCCTTGCCTGACGTGTCCAGATCGCTTAGAGCGGTCAACCCACGCAAAGCACCTGGTCCAGATGGTGTTCATGGCCATGTCCTCAGATCGTGTGCCAACCAGCTAGCGGAGGTGCTTACAGACATCTTCATTCTCTCTCTTAGACTGTCTGTGATTCCCACCTGCTTTAAGAAAACCACCATCATCCCTGTCCCTAAGAAGTCTGTTGTCACCTACCGCAATGACTACCGGCCTGTGGCACTGACCTCTATCATCATAAAGTGTTAGAGTGGCTCATTAAAGACCACATCTGTTCTTTTTTGTCAGACACCATGGACCCTCTCCAGTTTGCATATAGGAAAAACAGATCGAGCGATGACACCATTGTTCTAACCATTCACAATGCCCTCACACACTTGGAGAAGAAAAATACGTATGTGTGGATGCTGTTTATTGATTACAGCTCTGCGTTTAACACCATCATCCCATCAAAACTCATCACAAAACTCAGAGATTTAGGACTGAACTCTCACCTCTGCAACTGGATTATGGACTTTCTGATTTGCATACCTCAAGTGGTGAGAATTGGTACCCATTTCTCATCCACACAGACCCTGAGCACAGGAGCCCCACAGGGCTGCTTCCTCAGCCCCCTCCTATATTCTCTGTTCACGCACAACTGTGCTGCCAAACACAGTTCCAATATTATCTTTAAATTTGCTGAGGACACATCAATCCTGGGTCTCATCACAAATGGAGATGAAACGGCCTACAGAGATGAGGTGAGAGCACTATCACAGTGGTGTAATGACAACAACCTCTGCCTCAACGTCAGCAAAACCAAAGAGATGATTGTGGACTACAGGAGGACACAGGAGGTCAGCCACGCCCCCTTATACTGTACATCAATGGATCTGCAGTAGAAAGAGTTAAGAGCATCAAGTTCCTTGGTGTGCACCTCTCCAATGACCTGTCCTTGTCTCTGCACACCACATCAGTAGTAAAATCTGCACGCCGGCAGCTCTATTTCCTACGTAAGCTCAAGAGTTTTGGTCTCCCTCCCAATATCCTTACAAACTTCTACAGATGCACCATTGAGAGCATCCTGACGGGGTGCTTTACTGTATGGTATGGCAGCTGCTCTCTCCTCAAAAGGCCCTTCAGAGACTTGTGAAAACAGCTGAAGTCATCATCGGCAACAAACTTCCATCCCTACAGGACATCTTCCATCTGCGATGTCTGAGGAAGGCCTGAAAAATCACAACTGACCCTCCTAGTCACCCGGCACACAGTCTGTTTATCAAACTACCATCAGGCAGGTGATACCGTAGCATTCAGTCTAGAACCAGCAGGCTGAAAAACAGCTTCTACTTGCAGGTCACCAGAACCCTTAATAAATTGTAAAGCTGTCTCTAAGATTGCAGTATTATCCCCCTTCATATCATGTCATATCATATCATATCAAAGACTATGCAAACATTATGTCTTTTTGCATCTTGCATACTTTGCACAACTACATTACATTACATACCTCAATGCAAAGTCTCCACCTCAACCTTGCACCTGCACACTTTTTATTGTTATTATATATTTATTGTATTGCATTGCATTGTGAATCTGTTGTAATTATTATTTTACATTTCTGTTTTTTTTTATCTTGCTTGTGTGGTATGCTGAATAAGGGTTTATCATAATAGTTATTGCTTCAAATTAATATGTTATATTGTATATTGAGATGGATGTGTGTGATTGGGTGAACGAAAATGTGCGTGCCAGTGTGTGCATTTGTAGAGGGAGTTCTCGCGATATGCTTCATTCATGATAAAGCATCGGTGAAGACCGCACATACACATCAGTCCCTAAACCGTTATACCAGGAACTGAAGGACTACTTACACGACCTGATTGCTCAAGGATGGGTGGCCAAGTCTCAGTCCCCTTACTCGTCCCCAATTGTCTGCGTCCGTAAAAAGGATGGCAGTCAAAAATCAGCTACTCACCCAACTCAGAAAGTACAGTGGTGTTGCTGGCTCAAGGACCACCCCCTACCACCCCCAGGGGAATGGGCAGGTGGAAAGATTTAAAAGGACATTACTGCAGATGCTGAAAACCCTGACTGAAAAACAAAAGTCGAATTGGAAGGATGCACTCAACAAATTAATCTTCGCCTACAACTGTACTAGATGTGACGTGACTGGCTTCTCGCCCTTTCACCTGCTGTTCGGCCGCGCACCAAGGCTGCCCATCGATGCTCTCTTCGGACTCAACCCAGGCAATAACTCTCAAAGTTATAGTGAGTACATGGAACAATGGATGAAAGGGATGCAGGAAGCTTGTGAGATAGCGAGAGAACAGGCAAACAAGTATGCTGAAAGAAACAAAAGGAATTACGATCAAAGAGTGAGGTGTACTGACCTGTTCCCAGGAAGCAGGGTCCTCGTGAAAAACTTGACTCCAAGAGGGGGGACCGGGAAACTGCGGAATTACTGGGAAGATGAAGTTCACATTGTCACATGCCAGGTAGCAAATGATGCACCAATCTATGAAGTAAAACCTGAGCAGAGTAAAGGTAGATCAAGAGTTTTACATCGCAATCTTCTTCTTCCATGTGACCATCTACCTCTTAAAATCCCATCAACTCGAAGTACCAAACCAAAGCAAGAACATCAACCAAGAAGCAGCAGAACTCAGCCCACCAGGGGAAGAGAATGTGAGCCAGAGTGCGATAATGAAAGCGAAGAGGATGAGTACTACTTCCAAGTGGAGCCTTATCAGAGAAGGCCACAAGAAAGTGGTGATTCCCTAGAAAAAAAGGATATGTTACCACCACAGTCAGTACCTTCTGAGCCTCGATCTAGCTCTCCAGTGTCGGAACCAAGGCCACAGTCACCCCCGGCCGAATTAGAGATAGATCTTCCAGTGCCTGCCTCTGCACCTGCAATAAGACAAGAACTTCATGAAAATGAACCAACTGTTGACCCAATGCAACGAGACTTACCTGTTAACGAAACAGCTGAAGTGCCTAGGTCCAGGGACAGGACCTCAGAGGAGGAAAACAGGTACCAGTTCACCAGGAGAAAGCGACAGCCACCAAAAAAGTTTACATACGACAATCTTGGGATCCCATCATGCTACAATGTGCAGATAGTGGGCAATAACCACTACCCACACTTTGCGTCTAGCGGAATGACAGCTGTGACACCCTGGTTAGCAACACCACTTTGTTACCCCCAGCCCTCATGTGGGTGCTATTAACTGTGAATTACTACCACATGAACTTTACTCCAATAACTAGTTACTGTATGGCCTGTGCTGAAGGTATGAAATGCCACTATACAGCACATTACCCAGAGACTGTTTATTGCCCATAGTAAGAAACTATTGCAAAACAAAAACTATGGACTGTTATCAGATACTAAGACAATTGACTGTTGTGCGGTCTTGAAACTGTGGACACTTTGAATCACTTTGAGACTTTCTTTTTGACGCTTTTTGAATCTTTTTCCTCTTCAAAGAACTTTTTGCCATTTTTTGCTGGAGCAAATGGATGGACGGTTTTTTCCTTTAAAGAGACTTGTTGGTGGTTTAAAAATTTTTTTTTTTTACACTACCTCATGAGACTATTACAATCAAGTGCCTCTTGTCTATTGACTAATAAGGACTCTTGTATGGAAAATGAGCAATATCACAATTGTGAATGTATGCTTGTTGCAGAAATACTGAAACTAAAAACAGAGTTGTGAAAAAAAAATGTACAAGGAAAATGTTGATAACAGTGCTGTAATATCTTATGTTGGAGATAACTGCTGGGTAAAGTTAAAAGTTTAAATACTGTAAATTGAGCATTACTGTGACTAATTAAGCAATTTGATGTCGGGACGACATCTTTACTTTGAGGGGGAGAGTGTGGTATGCTGAATAAGGGTTTATCATAATAGTTATTGCTTCAAATTAATATGTTATATTGTATATTGAGATGGATGTGTGTGATTGGGTGAACGAAAATGTGCGCGCCAGTGCGTGCATTTGTAGAGGGAGTTCTCGCGATATGCTTCATTCATGATAAAGCATCGGTGAAGAAGCATCGCTTGAACGCAATTCATTTCATATCATCCTTTACAGGAGTACTACACTTGCACCTTTATTATTATTGATATTATTATTATTGTACTGCTGTAGACTGCCTAAGCCTTACAAAAAACATTTCAATGTACATATTGTCACTGACACCTGTACATAAGACAAATATACTTGAAACTTGAAACTAATGTAACATGATGTTACTTTTGCTGTGCACCTATGCTATATAAACTGTTGTATTCTCTTTTGTTGGGGGGATACTCTGTGATTGATATGAGATCCTCCCGGCCATTATTAAAGCATATTCAAAGGCATTGTCTGGAGTCTGTCTGGTTACTGCTGCGCAGCAGGTTAGTCGAACACTGGAGATCTTAGTCCCAAGTGATAGTCAAAAGGGTGTCATTTGCGACGCGCTAAAAGTGTATACATTTCTAAGTGTCGCCAGAGACGCTTTAAGTAGGTAGACATAAGTCTGGTGCGTAGTGGAATTTCTACCACACCAGTAATCAAGCTTCTTAGCCACAAAGAAAAAACAGGAAGCTGCAGGAGAAGTGGAAGGATGGATGTAGACCTGCATCAAAGCCTCTTCAATGTACTCTTCCATGGCCTTCTGTTCAGGTATGGAGAATGGGTAAACCCCTCCACGAAGCGCTGGCTTACCCGGTTCCAGGTCGATGGCGCAGTCTCATGGGCGGTGTGGTGGTAATTGTAAGGCTTGTTTTGAGCAAAAGACATCTGCAAATAGGGCATAACATGCTGGAATGTCCACAGATTGGAGAGCCAGCAGACTTTCTATGGAAGTGGAGTTGACAGGAATCACTGGAGTTTCTTTGGAGATGAGATGAGGTAGGTGAGGGAATCAATCAGGAAAACACTGAGGGCCCCATTGCAGAATGTCACCAGTTGTCCAACAGAGTGATGGTGAATGTTGAATGAGCCATGGGCGCCCTAGGATGACACCAGTGGTGGATTCCTCCAGAACCAGTAGTGTAAAGAGCTCTTAATGCTGGCAGTCCACTCTCAGTGTAACAGGTCTTACTTGATTGCGGACAGGGTTGTGAATTTTAATGCATAATCGGTGATGGAACTTTTGCCTTGATGCAGGTGGTATAATTGCTCAAAGACAGTTGAGGAATAAAGGAAATCTTTGACCGTTCAGTGGATAAACATTGCAGATGCATGTCCGTAGCCAGAAAACATTGCAGCAGAAATCAATTGCAGTCCTCCGCCAGACCAGAGTAGGGTGTTGGAATGACCATGGGACTGGTGCCAAAGACTGGTGAAGGAGAGGTGTTGGAGGAAGTGATGATGGTGACGGGTGGCACTATGTGTCCTGCCAATTCTCTGTGAAGTATCTCAGCATGTTCTGTGAATCTTCTGGCATTGGTCTGGCCTTCTGTCGAGAAATATACACCTGACAAGAAAATAATCCAGATAACCTCTTTATTGAGGACACAAGCGAACACAGAGTGAGCAGGTAAGTAAGCACAATGAAGATAATCTGAGTAAGGAGTGGCTGGTAACTGTCCTTTATCTTACAGGTCATTGTGGAAGATGGCTGAGCTGGCTGAAGGAGCACAAACCTCAAAGAACTGGTAAGTATTGCAGGTAAGTATTCACAGAGACTGACTTGGACACACGAGGAATACACACAGGGAAATTGTCTTTGGAATAATCGTAGAAGCACCAGGAATCACTAGGAGGTCGCAAGGGTGAGTCTGTATCCTGGTTTAAGGCCAGACACTGACTGATGTTGAGGTGTGTACTTATATATGGTGCTTAATGATGTGGCTGATTGATGACAGGTTGTGCTGGTTAATACTCTGGTGACTGCGATTGCAGTGTGGTGGTGAGAGAGCCTGGTGATCTCGTGACACTGCTCACCTTACGGTTTTTCAAATTAGTTAGTGACTCTGCCTTTTGGAATTCCCACCTGTTATGTTTGCCTGCCAGGACTTATATCTGTTACGATATTCACCTGGCTCTAACCTTGATACTGAATCTGTCTTCTGATTAGCCGCCTGCCCAGTTTCTGATGCTTGCCTGACTAATATTTCTACACCAATCAACTAATGCTGGCCTTTGACTTTCTTCATCTTGTCCCTTACTGAGTCTGGTCCAGAGCTCAGAGGCTTGCTGCCATAATTTAGACTTTTTCCTTTAAAAATTCTTTGGGGGATTAAAAAAAAAAGGAGTAAATTGATTTTTATCATTGTAGGGTGGTTGTGTCCATACACTGCTAAGACACATTTATATGCAAAGCATGTAAAAGTGATTTTTGCATCCAATGCCCACTTTAAATAAAGTCTGTATTGATATTTTATCTTATTGTGGGTCCTTCACAGTAAAACCTGACACTTACCCTTTGTTTTACTCCATTTTCTGTTGTGGCGGGCTCACTTCTTTCCTTATTGATTGTAGTACCATCTTTGGAAACACAATAACAATTAACTTAGAGTTTCTTCAGCTATTTAGAATATTTTCAATGTATTTGATAAGAGGTTTAAATACACCAGTGGTTCCCAATACTGTTCCTTTCGTCCCTCCACTCTGCATATTTTATATATCTCTCTTAACACACCTGATTCAGATCATCAGCTCGTTGGAAGAAATCGAGCTCCATTAACTGTGTTCCGATTGACAAGGCCCCTGCACAGTGTTTATTGTTCCCTACTCTTCACTTTGGAACATTCATTCACAGATTTGCACTTTGCCACTGCCTGCTCTTCACACACAGATTAAACTTATTAGAGAATTGTCAAGTCGACATAACATACCCCTGTAAATACAACCCCAATTCCAGAAAAGTTGGGACATTTTTTTATTATATTTAACCGTAATCATGGGATTTGTATAGTAGTCACGCCTGGTACACTTTAATGCCATTTGAACTGAACATGTATGCTCCTTTCGAACTGGAATTATGGTGGAAAATCATGTGACATCCACTTTGTAGGGCATTTACAGAATCATTAGGTCTGATTAGTTAAGGTTGCATTAACTAACATTAGCAATAGCTACATTTGTAACATTAGTCAAGTCAAGTCACCTTTATTTATTTAGCGCTTTTAACAATACAGATTGTGTCAAAGCAGCTTTACAGTATTAAATAGGAAAAGAGTGTGTCAATAATGCAAAAGGACAATAGTAAACATTCAATTTTCAGTTAAAGGCAGTTCATCATTGAATTCAGTGATGCCATCATCCAACTCAGTTCAGTTTAAATAGTATCTTTGCAATCAATTCGATGATATCACTGGAAAATAAGTGCTTATTGAAAAGCAAATTTGTTCTCTGCCAGCAGGTTTCACTTTCGAAACGGCAGAAATATAGTGCTTTCCGACAGTACACAAAGCAGCGCAGTGCCTGACTTTGAACGTGCAGCGCTCAAGTTTATTCAGTGAAATCACAGCCTTTTGAAGTTTAATCAATGTCATATTAATCTATATGGCAATTCTTGTCTTTCCATCTCCAAATTTAAGACCTCTTATAATTAATAATTTTTGTACCATTTAAGAGTTTTTATGGCCTTAAATTGAACCAATTAAACTGAAGAAGTTTTATATTTGGCAAAAAGGTTTTGTTGACTATGCATTTTACCTTTGAAATTTGAGGCAAGTGCAACACTCTGGCGTCCCCGTTGTTTGTGAGCAGTGGTGTGATGGCGATTTAAATAAAATACAGATTTCCAAACAATCCAAACAGGAATCCCCTTGAACTTGGTAAAACGATAATCCGTTTACCATCTTGATTGAAAAATACTGTTTCCCTTATCAGTTTTTAATTTATTATTTGCTGATGTTAGTGAATGTTTACATTAGAGTGCACATCATACTTCGATGTAATTAAAATGGGGAACGGCTGGAAACTAGCGACCTCTCCTGGTTGGAGATAGTATTAACATCATAACCTGAAAGCAATCTTTACATGACTTACTTTTCAAATGTTTTAAAATTGATCATCCGATCCAGCGGGCCGTACTAAAAGACACTGCGGGCCTTGTATGACCCGCGGGCCGCCAGTTGCCCATCCCTGGTCTAGAATGTCTGTATGGTATGCACATATTTATACCAAGTTCATTTCTAATAAATCCCGATATGTGCGTGGAAAATTGCATACGCATATTTCTATGCCCATTTTGTGTGTACACAACAGTCATAAATGAGGCCCCTGGTCTTTAATGGGGAGTGCTCAACTCATCTCTACAGAATCCCCCACAGGTGCTCAAGAGTGTTAAAATTGGGTGAAATACTTGCCCACTGAAGGATTTTACCTTGGGAGAATGCATACCATCATTGTCATGTTGAATAAAAGCCCAAGAGCGCAGAGAATGAGGAGTGGGTAGCATCTTCTGTATCAAGTTTTTGTATTACATCAAACAGTGGTGTGTGAATTTATGACAGCATTGATAAATCACAACTCCCTCACACCTTCAGCACTCCCACATCCCTATAGAAGAGCTTTATTGCCACTGAACTTCACTGTGGGAACCAGGCATCATATTTCTGCTCAAGTTTGCCTAAAACATTTGTGGACATATCTTGCATGACAGCACTACAAAAAATAAATAAATAAATAAATAAAATAAGATAAAATAAAATAAATTAATACAATATAAATACAAGTGAAAAACGTATCTACTTACTAAGGAGCCTTATCTACTTCTTGTCTTATTGTTGTGGCCTTTGTATAGGGTGAGGGCTAATGGTTGTGTATACAAGAGGTCCTAGTGGAAATATTACAAAAGGGCAATAGCTTACCGCCAAGCCACACTGGCAGAGTTTTTGTCCCCAGTAAAGGAATTATCATATTCCGCCCTCAATTTAATAAATACAAGAACTTTTGCCTCAGACCACCTAACAAATAAATCTGTGCAGTGGTATTGTTAGTTTAAGTTCACATTTTTAAGACCCCTGAGTTTTAACATTTGTTTCACTAGATATTTGAGTAAATTAAAACACAGTACTTACATTTATACGTGTATTCGTCGGCCGTCACAGAACCATCACCCGCTATTTTGTTTTAATAAAAGTCCCGTCGTCACCGGCACACTATGATTTCTGGTATAGGGTAGGCTGCGAAGGATCCATCTGATGTATCCTTCATTTTCTGGCGAAACTGAGGGCGCATTTGAAGTCGCTTTCGAATTGCGCTAGCTTTCGTCGTGCTGCAGTGATGCAATCGGCCTTCGAATTTGGCTTTCAGAGGGTGCACTGTGAATTGGGACGGTCTTCGTCGCGCCGCCGTGACGCAATCGGCTGTCAAATGCAGCCTTCATAGGACGTGGTCTTTGAACTGGGACAGCCTTCGTCGCGCTGCTGTGACACAATCGGCCTTCAAATACGCACTTCAAAGGATGCAGTCTGTGAATTGGGACGCAGCTAGGGTCTTTTTGCTGGATGCCCCGCTAGGGCCTTCTGGCCTGTTCGGCGACGCTGTCAATACAGTCGTCGACAGGTTCCAGCAGTGGCATTTCAGTGCTTTCTCCCTCAGCGCTCTCATGGGGCTGCTAGGCGGGAGCAGCCCCAGCCTTGTACCAGCTCCTCGCATCGAGAAGTCCAAAAACGGAGCGTCACCACTCTCACTCCCCCACAAAAAGGTCTGGAGTCGGGGCAGCGCTCCAGGTTGAAGACTTTAAAGGAGATGACAGGTCTGAGGACCATCATTTCCAATAATAAGGCTTCAGCCAAAAAGTCCTGACACAAGTGTCTCAGGACTTCTGAGGGCAGGCCCCTCTAGGGAAGAGCGGTATACACCTCATCATATGGTGCCCATCTCTCCTCAGTGCCCTCAGGAGATCAGTCTGTCAACCCTGCCACCCCAAGTGCTTCAGGGCACAGCGGTCTCCAGCAAGCGCATCTTTCAGCATCCGCCCGGAAACATAGAGGTCCTGGGTGGCTCACTACCTCCAAGGAGGTCTCCAGAGCAGCTAGATTGGCTGTCACTGCCAGTCCTCCACTTCAGGGCACCGAGCTAACCACTCTAAGTACACCAGAAGTCAGTCTCAAGACACTGATTCCTTTAGTAGACCATCTGGCAGCGTGGAATCTTCTGCCAAATGTGTCTCAATGGGTCCTGCACACTGTAGAAAGAGGCTTCAAGATTCAGTTCAGGTCTCGTCCACCTCGGGTTCAACTGGGTGTTTTCCACTCTGGTGGGCCCGAGCAGGCTCTGGTCATGGAACAAGAAGTAGATACTCTCTTGAGGAAGGAGGCCATCGAGGTGGTCCCTCCTCTCGACAGAGAGTCCAGGTTCTACAGCCGGTACTTCATCATTCCGAAGAAGGATGGGGGGTTGCATCCTATCCGAGTCATGCGACTCAAGTTCAAGGTGCTCACACTCAAACAAATCATGTCTCAAATCAGGTCCAAGGACTGGTTTGTCACGATAGATCTGAAAGACGCATACTTCCACGTATCAATCCTTCCTTAAGACAGGAAGTTCCTGAGATTTGCTTTCAGGGGGCGAAGCTTACCAATATCGGGTTCTTCTGTTCAGCCTTGCACTCTCACCCAGCACTTTCACCAAGTGTGTGGATGCTGCTCTGGCTCCACTGCAACTCCAGGGCATCCGCATACCGAATTACATCAACAATTGGTTGATACTAGCTCAGTCGGAGCAGATGGTGGTTTGGCATCGAGATGTCGTTCTCGCCCATATTTTAAGAGCTGGGGTTAAGACTAAATGCAAAGAAAAGTGTGCTTTTTCCAGTACAGAGGACCACTTATCTGGGTGTAGTGTGGAATTCGACCATGATGCAGGCATGTCTGTCTCCTGCTCGGATCGAGTCGATCCTCACAGCAGTCAAGAGAGTGAAAGAAGGACAGTCACTCACTGTCAAACAGTTCCAGAAACTCTTAGGTCTGATGGCAGCTGTATCCAACGTGATACCGTTTGGCCTGCTGTACATGAGGCCCCTGCAGTGGTGGCTCAGCACCATAGGGTGTTCCCCGAGGGGCAACCCGTTTCGCATGATCAAGGTCATGCTGCAATGCTTACGTGCCTTAGACATGTTGAAGAAACCTTGTTGAGGGCTCCTTGTTGTTGTAAATTGCCTGGAGATGCTGGCCGTGTTTCGAGCATTGAAGCATTTTCTCTCAGACCTGAGAGTCCATCATGTGCTGGTTCGCACAGACAATACATCGGTGGTCTCTTACATCAACCACCAGGGGGTCTGTGCTCGCACAGACAATTGCTCTGCTCCCGGGAGTTCTGGAGAGAGTTCGCCGGTACGGGGTTCGTCTTCTGTTAGTAGCCCTGTTCTGGCCGGGCTGGCCATGGTTTGTGGACCAGGTAGCCCTTCTCGAAGACTCTCCATGGGAGATTACCATCAGAAGGGATCTCCTCTCTCAGGCGGGGTGCACCATCTTTCACCCCCATCCGATGTTGTGGAAGCTGTGGCTGTGGCCCCTGAGGGGGCACAGCTCATAGCCTCCAGTCTCTCAACCGAGGTTGTGGAGACCATACTCCAGTCCAAAGCTCCCTCCACGAGGAAATCGTACACCTCGAAGTAGCTTCTCTTCACTTCGTGGTGCGGCAACCATCAGTTGGACCCAGTTAATTGTCTTATCAGTCCAGTGCTAGAGTTTCTACAAGAGCGGTTCGCCACAGGGTTATCCCCTTCCACTTTGCAAGTTTATGTGGCCACCATTGCTGCTCACCATGCCCCTCTGGGTGAGCAGTCTTTGGGGAGAAACCCTTTAGTTACGCGTTTCCTCTGCGGTACCTGGAGGCTGAGGCCTCTGGTACGCCCTAGAGTTCCATCTTGGGATTTGGCCGTGGTTCTAGAGGCCCTTTCCAAACCTCCTTTTGAAACTTTGGAGGAGGTTTCATTGAGATTCCTTACAGTCAAGATTGTATTCCTGCTAGCCATCTCTTCCCTGAAGAGAGTCGGTGACCTTCAGGCTCTTTCTGTGGCTCCCTCTTGTCTTGAGTTTGCCCCTGACATGGCCAGAGACCTCACGTGATTCCGTTGGACAGATTACACACGTGTTTCAGTGCGTGGTCATGCAGAAGTGTTCCAAAAGCGTTCTCCGACGCAGCGTCTCGTTCCTTCGGGGAACTTGGGTACATGCGTAACCTAGAGACGTTTTTGTTGAAATGCCTTGGATATTTTGTCAAACAAGTTAGTAAAACTATACCTATATATACCTACAGCTAATATTCCTTCAGATTTTAAGCAATTAAGATTAACAATATTTCAGAAAAAAATCAAGTATTTATAGATTGTTCTCTAATTTTGATCTCCACTGTGTGTGTGTGTGTGTGTGTGTATTCTTTAAATTCAGTTTAATCATTTTCACTTTGCTAAGTTGGAATGTGTTGAATTTGTTGTTTTTGTCTACTCTAAACTTACCCTGAAGTTTGTCCAGCTAGATTTGTGTAAAAGGCCACAAGCATTTTTATATGCAGTATTGTTGTTTTCTTACCCATGCTGCTGAATGATGAATCAGAGTCAGGTTCTGATGCGTCACTCATGTATGCTTGACCATCCTAAAGAAAAATAAAGATTTTATATAAAGATTTTATTCTTTCATATAATTCGAGAGTATTTGTACAGAACATTATCTTGATCCCTATTTTTCTGGATAATTGACTACAGATGGTACTCATCCAAAACAAGATTTACAATACGGTGCAACTGTTTCTCTTCACCACTAATTGGCATTATAACTACGGACCTTCACTAGGTGGGAGCTGAATGCATGAAAGCTCATTCTCATGAGTAGCTGCCTTTTAAATCTACATTTGACTTGTCTAGAAATTGTTTGCTGTTGTCTTTGCTCTTCTGTTCTGCTATAGCAGGAAACCAACCTGTAAATAAACTAGCTCAGTGTTTGTGGCACTTACTCAGTGGTGTAATGTAATGAAGTAATAATACTTCAAAAAGAAAGTTTTTATATTTCAGCCAACTTCACGTTTACGCCACTACATTTCCTAATTAAAATGTATACTTTTACTCCGATACATTTCCTCAAAGCATATTCGTTACTTACTACAAAATAAAGTCGAAAGAACACAGACTGCAGGAAAGCAGGTTTAATAGAGCGGCGATGCACAAATCCAGCTGATAAGTTGTTCTACCTACAAAAATATGTCAGCGTTGAGGCACAGTCTGTATTGGAAGGAAGCTTCTATAGAAAGGACGATGAAGCCTATGATCAAGCATGGGAAGCACTGAATTCTCAGTATGGCCATCCATTTGTAATCCAGCGTGCTTTCAGAGAAAAACTGAATTACTGGCTGTAATAAAGTTCGTAGATCGGCGAAGAAGGAGAAGGGAACTGGCGAACATTTAAACAATTTAATAACAAAATAAACACAAAACTGGAAAAAAAACATGACAGCCCCTCACAGACAACTGCCGCGCACAAACAGAACCAAAACAACATAAATAGTCCAGGCCTGGTCCTCTCTCATCCAACACTGTCGTCACTCCTTTTATCCTTCCGGAGCTCCTCTGTGGGACTCGAGACTGGTGAGTGGCGCAGGTGTGATGCATTATCATTTACTCCACCGGCCTCGCTCCGTTCCCACAGCTGTCGGCCCCGTCCCACTCGTCACAGTATTTTTTTATTTTTTAGGGGGGTGAAACATCCCTTTAATTAGTTTTAATAATTTTGTATAATCCTTATTTTATTGTATAATTCTTATTATTATTACAGATTTTTTTTATTTTAATTTTCTGATTTATTCATTAATATGAAATATATATATATATATATATATATAGTTACATTTCTTAATTAGTCTAGGGGATAATATAGAAACGAGCAATTAAAAACGAAAGGAGGGGAGACGCTGATGTATCCGTCTCCAGACCCAGAATCAATACACAACACCATTTTGTTACTCAAAAATAATAGCCAATAACCTTTTATTTAAAGGGGTCATATGATGCTGCTAAAAAGAACATCATTTGGTGTATTTGGTGTAATGAAATGTGTTTATGCAGTTTAAGGTTAAAAAAACAACGCTTTCACAACAAAACACAGCGCCTTCACAACATGGCGGCGGCGGCAACAACAATACTACAGCGAGAATAAAAGTTACGCCTTCTTTCTTTGCGTGAACATTTGGGCGGCGTTATGCAAATCTTCCCACATCGTGACGTAGGTATGTGGGGGCGTGTTAGAACGAGCCGTTTTAGGTAGGCTTGGACCAGTCTTAACTTTTATAAAGAATATCTCTTTGGATTTCAGACTTTAGTCTTTGCAACTTTACAGATCTTCTTTATGCACCAAGAGCTTGTAACACTTCAAAGAGAAAGGAAAAATGTAAAATCGCATTATATGACCCCTTTAACAGACAAAAAGAAACCAATATATTCTTAGTAAAAGTATAGTCCAAATTACCTCAGGAAATGGGAGCCCAAAAATAACAAACAAACAATGTTTTATGTGTCAGACGTTTCTGCAAATGTGTTAACTAACTTAAAAATAAACTAACTTACCTAATAAAAGAAAAAGCCCCAAAAGAAATACAATCCACTACCCTTTCTCCCGGTCTATCCACCAAAACAGGAGAAAAACGTTAAAAAAAACAAAACAAGGGACGACCCACTCCTTACAAATACCCTTCACAAGTATATTCACTATATTGTTTGTCTGACTGTCGCACAAGTTACACAGCAACTGGGTCTGGGAATGAAGACACAAAGGAAAACATCAAACGAGACGAATCGTGTCCCCTCTTTCTCTCTTCGTTACTTGCATACCACTTATATCTTGATGCTAATCAGCAGCCCGGAAATCAGCAGCAGGTGTCCGCGATCTGCACAGACAACAAAAATAAAAAAACAGAGACAGAGACAACAAACAACACCAGAACGCAGAAACACATTTGTACCCAAAAGTGAGCTGAACCTGAGAAGTTGCTCAACACCTGTGTTTTTGGGAAATCAATGGCACTTTACTAACTAATACTTAACTGGCAGGCTAGATTTCTTCTAAAAGTACTTATAATTGATTACTATTACTATTATATTATTATAATCTTTCTACATAGGCCTAGAGAGAAAAATTGTGTGTGTGGACACATAACACATGCAGGTTACATGGATTTCATCTTTTAAATCTTTAGTTGTTTTAAATAAAAAAATACTGCATCATCTTTCCAGAATAATTACCATGTTGTTTCATATAACCCTGTACACCACTTTTTATTTAATTTTGTCACCATATTGCATTACTAACCTGATCTCAGCTCTTTCTGATGATGATTCTGGCCTTACATATTTAACACAAAACAACACTGTAAACTGTTTGACAACGGAAATCTCAACTAAAAAGCAGGAAGATTAAAGTTTACAGGAAGTAAATGCTGATTGATTTGAATCATTTAACGGTCACGCCAAGAGCGCCACATATGATGTCTAGGTACGAACAAATATTTGTTTTTTTTATAATTTCTTTCTCCTGTATTCTACTGTATCTGTGTCTCTCACTATTTGTAAAATGTTTTTTTACATCCTCAAGAGATGTTTTTTAACATGCTCTTTTATTCTTTAAGAAGTAAAATACAATGGCATGTTCCTGAAAATATATTTTATTTTAACAGTTATATACATATTTCTACTACAGATAGAAAACTCTGATATTAATTCCACATATATTCACTGCATATACGAACATTTTATTTATGATTAAATTACATGTTATCTCAGAAATACATATTTTTTGTCAGCTCTAAGCATAAAACTGGACAATTTATTCTATTAAATTTATCTGTTATTTTTGTATACAAAATATTAATGTTATAATACAAAAATAATACAAATAATATGAATATCTTCACACTGGCTTTAGCAGACAGATCTACTGTAGATCGATGTTTAATTAAGATGCTACAAATCCTGGTCATTGCCTTTTGGTTTTGTAAATGCATAAGCACATATAAACAACATAAAAATATAAATGTACTTCTGAAAATATGTACAGGACAGATTCATTGAATACTTGATTCCAAGTTTAATTGACAAACAAAGAAATTTACAGCTGAATGTTTGTTCATCTGAATGATGTTCATTCGTGACCCTGGACCCTGGTCTTAAGTGTAAATTTTTATTTTATAAATAAGCTTTCCATTGATGTATGGTTCGTTAGGATAGGACAATATTTGGCTGCGATACAACTATTTGAAAATCTGGAATCTGAGGGTGCAAAAAAAATCAAAATATTCAGAAAATCGCCTTTAAAGTTGTCCAAATAAAGTCCTTAGCAATGCATATTACTACTCAAAAGTGAAGGAAGTTTTGATATATTTACGGTAGGAAATGTACAAAATATCTTCATGGACCATGATCTTTACTTAATATCCTAATGATTTTTGGCATAAAAGAAAAATTGATCATTTTGACCCATACAATGTGTTGTTTACTATTGCTACAAATATACCCGTGCTATTTAAGACTGCTTTTGTGCTCCAGGGTCACATTTATAAAGAAAGACTTCAGATGGCTCTCCGTTTGTGCACTGTCTGTATAGCAGGTCTCTTTCAGGTCCTGGATTCTTATTTCCAAAACTTATTTTATTTGGGCTTAAAAATAAAAATTGTATTAAAAACTAAACTGTCTTTTAAATATCATAACTGTCCATATCAGTGTGGCAAAGAGGAATTATTCTGAAAATCTAAGGATCCAGTTCTCTTCCAATGACACAGCTTCAGTGTGGAAAGGTCTGAAAGACATCACCAACTACAAGACACCATCCCCCAGCACTGTGGAGAATCAACTGGCAGACGATCTGAATGAGTTTTATTGCAGGTTTGAAAAAACACCATTAACACCTCCAGCAACCCCCCACTCCCCCACTCCTGCACTTCAGATCAGTGAAGATGATATGTGTCAGGTCTTCAGAAAGAACAAGAGAAGAAAAGCACCAGGCCCAGACGGTGTCACACCAGCCTGTCTGAAAACCTGTGCTGACCAGCTGGCCCCCATCTTCTCAACGATCTTCAACAGATCACTGGAGCTGTGCGAAGTCCCTTCCTGCTTCAAACGCTCCACCATCATCCCCGTCCTTAAGAAACTCAAAATTACAGGACTTAATGACTACAGACCTGTGGCTCTAACGTCTGTGGTCATGGTGCCCACCTCCGTCTGTCAGTGGATCTCTAGCTTCCTGACAGATAGGCAGCAGCTAGTAAAACTGGGGAAATTCTCATCCAGCAGCTGTACGATCAGCATTGGCGCCCCCCAGGGTTGTGTCCTCTCCCCATTGCACTTCTCCCTGTACACCAATGACTGCACCTCTAAAGACCCCTCTGTCAAGCTCCTGATGTATGCAGATGACACCACAGTCATCGGCCTCATTCAGGACGGTGGCGAGTCTGCTTACAGTCAGGAGGTTAAAGAGCTGGCTGTCTGGTGCAGTCACAACAACCTGGAGCTGAACACGCTCAAAACTGTGGAGATGATCGTGGACTTCAGGAGGAACCCCCCTGCACTCCCCCCACTCACCATCATGAACAGCATGGCAATAAAGCTCATTCTGATTCTGATTCTTATGTGTAATATCTGATGTTCATACTTTGATTTCTTCCTCTGTCTCAGTGAAGCTGTACGGTGCCCTGGTGTCTAAAAGATGAAGGTCTCTGACGCTCCTCTTCAGGTCTTCCTCCTCCAAATTGACGTGCTAGCATGCTAGCAGCCTGCTGGAACCTCCTGGGCTCGATAGTGACGTGTGGTCCAATCGGACGCCTGACTGAAGCATCTATTGTCTGACATTTATGATCCGTCTCAAACACAGAGCTCTGCTGCTGCTCTTCTTCCTCAATCTCCTGATCTTGATGGCTCTTAATGAGGCAGCAGGAGCTGTCAATCATCCCCAGAACCTCGCTCATGAGGGAGGGGCCAAGGTCCACCGTGAAGGATGAGAGTGAATCAGATCGCGTCATTGAGACCTCGCTGTTCTCCGGTAAGGAACTCCGTCGACTGTCTCCACTGAGCAATTCAGACGTTTCTGCAAAGCTTTGGTCGAGTCGGGATAAATGAGGCAGTGTGACGAAATCAGAATGAAGACCTGCAGGAGAAGAGAGGAAAAATTATATGTTTCTGAAGTCACTATGGATAATAGAGCCTGCCAAATGCATAAATGTAAATGAAATATAATGTCTGCATGTTTGTTTTGTGTCTGTTTTAATAACAGGGAGCTACATGAGCAAAACCTGATAAAAAACTGGCCATCAAAGTCACATAATCTATGACACTTTTTCACATTTATCTGCTGTACTTACAGTACATTTAGATTAACTCCTGTATTGTGGTCACTGTCCAGTAGGTGGCAGGATGAGACCTATGTGCAGTGTGTGTGTGTTATATTTAGTTATCTTTATGTCAGTCTTTTCAGAGTTGGTTTGGGGTTTCTCAGAATAAGGGAAATTCCAGAATTCCAGAGACATTAAACACACACACCACTGAAAACATCACAGCACTTTTCTTCTGTGCCTCCCTCATTTTCTGCAGGTGTGTGTGTGTGTTTGTGCAGGTGTTTGTACCATAGACTGTATAAAAACATGGACGTAGTGTCCGTGACGTCACCCGTAGGTTTCCGAAGAGTGTTTTTGAAGCCTAAAGTAGGCAGAACCGGCTGTCGCCATCTTGGCAGCGCGTCACTCCTGGATAATCGAAAATGGGCAAATGTCACTCAAGTGGCTGCGCCCTTAATTATGCAGAACTTTAAGGCTTAATATAATTTAAACGGATGAGTTATAAAAAAATGCACCCCCCTCACAGTTGTCATGAAGGGCAAAATTAGCTATATAGACCAAAATATTTTTTTAAACCAGGCTGTAAACCTGGGCCCATATTCCCAAAACACTGTATCTTACCACTAAGAGTTCTCCTAAATAGCAGTAAAAGTTTTTAGCTAAGAGTTTTTTTCTTAAAACCTATTCACAAAGCTGCTGAGACAAACTTTTACTAAGGAATAGACAGAAGTCTTAAGCTAAGAGTAAGGGCGGGGTTGACCTTGTTGCTATGGATGATGTCAGCATACTTACTAACCATGCACACAGTGATTGGCTGATTGTCTCTGTCAGTGATTTAGTCATAGAAATATTGTAGAGCACAATATTATGTTGCCATATTATAAAATAAAGGTTTTAAAATAAAAATGTTAATTGCCACATTCAAATAAAGATTTTAAAATGCAGGCTAAGTGTCACTAATTAAACAAGTAGGCTACATATTCAGCTAATTGTAAGCCTCTTATATGTATGCTTCTTGTAAACAATTAGTCAATATGCATTAGGGCTGCCCTCGACTAAA
>NW_015634336.1:599441-599964 GCF_001515625.1 Sinocyclocheilus rhinocerous
GGGCTGCCCTGGACTAAAGATCTTTCTGGTCGACTACTACTAGTAGTCGTTCATTTTAAGCATTAGTCGACTATTAGTCACACTTTTATTAATAAACCATATAAATCATAATAATGAGACTTTAATTGCCTACATAGCCTAATAAGTGCTCAAGCGCACGCACAAAAAGGCTTGCCACAGCGCACCGGCAAATATAATAATTCTGAATGTGTTAGGGAAAAACAGCAAGTACACTGCATTAACGTTTTAATAATTTATTGTTACACTAGTGCTTTCTGTTTTCGGTTTAAGAGATGAAGTCATCAACACTGACTCGTCGTCTCCGCAGTATGCGCCTGTATGCATGTTTCATACGGATTACATAATCTGAGAATATTTGTTTTCTATTTGAATTGGGTCTTTTTAAAGTTTCACTCTCTATAGATATATTTTTCATGTCTGTAATAAGCAGGGGCGCCGCTAAGGGGGGGGGAAGTTAGGACGATTCTAAGGGCCCACGCACTTTTGGGGCCCCCAGAGATCT
>NW_015634336.1:602184-604684 GCF_001515625.1 Sinocyclocheilus rhinocerous
CGTCAAATGTTTCTAAAATGTTTATATTCCGAGGTAGATTGCTGGCAACAGCCATTTTAATATAGTTCAGATTTGGTCTTAGTGACTAGGAGTCGTCTTCACTACTCCTAACGTTTCACAGATTTAGGAGCTAGTTTTAGTGCTAAAACGCTTTGTGAAACACTCTTAGAGCAAAAATTTATAGGAGTCCTAAATTTAGGACTGACATGCCCATTATTTTTAAGATTTTCTCCTAAATCGGTGAGTTATGAGCTACTTTTAGCCTTAAGATGTTTTGTGAATACGGGCCCTGATCTTAATCCTAACTGATAGTGATAACAAAAGCAAACATGACATAAAAAACCCATTTGCTGAAGCAACCATGCCATTTTAGCTTACTTCTACAAGTCTTTGAGCTGTACCAGGTGAGCTACAGAGCAAGTTTACGTAATCAGAAAAGCCATACATATAGATCTGGTTATGGGCTTCACGAGAGAGAGCGGGAGGTTGCCGCTTGGTTTGCACTCAAACTGATAAAGGTCATTCAGTCTGTCTGTGTCTTTGGTCATTACAGATCGTATCACTGTTTTCTCAGCGTCTCATTTTCAAGTGAGAAGTTTTTAAAATATTGTATCAAGTTATAAATAGCTCAATTTAAGATTACATAGTGCAGCAGATCAACAACAGTTTTATAGTCTATACTTCTATATCTACATAGTTTATATTTCTACTTCTGCGGCATAGTTTTATTTTATTTTTTATTATGTTTGTGTGTGTATATTTGTGTGTGTGTGTGTGATTTAATCAGATTAATTAGAAAGAGGTATAAACATATTTACCTACGGACAAGTGTATTGAGTGTTTACACTATTAATGCAGCAATGGAATTTAATTTGATTATAAATGCTGCATCTGTTAATTTCTCGCATTTGGTGCGGAACCAAATATGTAATTTTAGTTGTTTTGGTGGCGAAACAAAAAACACCAAAACCATGACTAAAACTGTGACACAATCAACACTTTTACTATAGTGACAACTATAACAATAACACTAACTACTGTATAACAATAATGATAACAATAACTATAACAATATCTATAATGATAACTATATTAGCATTCACATCAGCTGATTATAGCGTTCCATTTATTTTAAAAGTATGTTGCCGTTTTGATGTATGTTTCTTTAAACACTTGTGCTCCTTATAGCAGGATGGATTCATATTGTATGTTAATGCTTTTTCATTCATCGGCTGGAAAAAAATGCTCTGAAAGTGATTCCAGCAGTATTGTACCTCTGTGTTGTTATCATTATAGTTGTAGTGTGGACTTGCTTTTCTCATAGATTTCGAAAGAAATAAAATAAACTATAGTGATAACTAAAAAAATTATTATACAGATAACTATAATGATAATTATAACAATAACTATAATGATATCTATAGTGATGACAATAATTATACATTTAACTTTAATGATAATAATTACAACTATAACGATAACTATAGTGATAACTTTATACATATAACTAAAGCAATAATTATTAAGATAACTAGTGATAACTACACCAAAAAATTATAACAATACCTAAAAACAATAACTATAATGATAACTATAAAGATAATTACAAAGACAACTATAACAATAAATAGAATGATAACTAGTGATAACGATAACAAAATTATAATAATAGCTATAACAATAAATATAACGATAACTATTATGAAAACTAATAAAATACCTATAACGCTAATTATAAGAATATCTACAGCAATAACTATAGCAACAACTATATTGATAAATATAATGATAACAATGATATAATGATATAATGATATGAGCACAATGATAATTATGTCTGTCACGATTCCTTGATTCAATTCGAGTACTCGATTACAAAAAAATCATCGATTGCATTTTGCCCATGTCGAGTAACCGGCAAAATCCCAGAAGTGGAGCATTCCACGGACGAGAATCCATGAAACACATTATTAGACCATTTTCCAAGGCCGCATGATATATTAAACCCATTTAAAAATCATAATAAAGCATAATATCACTGTTAATTCACAAACTACAATTAAATTAAATAAATATATGCAGGTTTAATACACATTAATTATTTACATGTGGGTAGGTTACGTATGTGCGTGTCAGAGCGGCTCCGTTCACAGTAAATTCTGCTCCACACAAACAGTTATCATTTACATGTGTGGAGTGTCTCAAACTCCATCTCTGCATATTGCTGTGAGTTTGGGTTTATTATAACGTTCATCTGGGGACGCAACGTGTGCCATTTCATCAGATTTGTAAGGTAAATCATATAAACCTACGCCAACACAGGCGAATAGGCCTACATCATCTTTCTAAATATGCTAACTACTAAGTATAGCCTACTTTGATGGCTACGCATTCGACTGTATGCATACACTAGCGTACGCATACAAAAACAAAGTACTTTGGCCATAACTATTCATTTGTGATTTCAAAATAAAAGCTCAAACCCTCACTCTGAGTTTAC